>NW_006291567.1:30545-35505 GCF_000327345.1 Myotis davidii
AATTGTTGTTTAAACCACCACCTGGGGTGACTTGTGATGCAGCAGTAGTTAACTCACATAATACTATAACACGTTCATTAGGTTGTGATCTGTTAATACATATAATATACATATAATATAGATCTGTTAATACATATGATATATAGGTTTGGTTTCTATAATGAGGAAGTTATCAAACTAACCCCTCAATGATAAATTCTTTCTCTATGATACACCAAAAAATAACTTACCAAATATCTGTTGTGGGCTCAGTGTTCTATGGAGGGTTTAATCTAGGTTTATGACCCATGGAGGAATGATAAATTCTCATAGACCATAAGGTTCTCGGTATATACAGATGTGATAGAGAGACTGGCCTATTGTGTAGTCAGATAGTGGACTGGGAGTAGATCTTGGAAGCATTCATCATGAGAATAGACAGATAAAGATATGATCGAAGATAACAGGGCCACTGGGCAAAGGTAGGGGGAATAGAGTGTGATAAAGAGATGATCAATGGGGAAGGAAAAGGAAAAGTGAAATGCCAGACTGGAACCTGAGACAATTAGAATCTTTCTCAGATGATCTTTTATATTTGTTTGCTCATTTGGATGTGTTATAGCACCAAGTAGAATATATCACCTTGTGGGCACTTTTAGCTATGATGTCTTGGGTGTTTTTTGTTCTGCTATTCACTTTCTCTAACGTCAGGGAACCAGGACAATTTGGGGAGAAGACTGTTCCTCTAGGTTGGAAATGGTATCTTTCTCTACCCATAAAGCCTCCACATTTGTCAAAGACTCATGCATCCTTTGGGCATTTGAGACCATTGGAAATTGATTTCTTTGAGAACCAGGGACATTGCTTGTCAGGTCCTTCCTAGTCCCTGGGACATTGATGCTGGTCCCTGGGCTCTGCCATATCACATCAAAGGAAGCTCTTGGCCTCTTTGCTTCCTCCGCCTCCTCCTCCTCAACCCACGCAGGGTGTTCTGACCCATCCACATATCAGCAAAAGATGACTCATCAGTGTCCTGCCTCTGAATCATGGCTTGGTCTTGATGTTGAAAGGTACAGTGAATGCAGCACTTGGAAATTAATGTGAATTGGGATTCATTTGGGGTTTTTATTTAAATATTAGTGTACTTTGACTCAATGTTAGCCCTTCTTTGGATTTAGTGAAATAACAATGGCAGGACATTCAAATTCATTCTGATGACTTCATTCCTGGTTCAGAGTCAGCCAGAATGTCAATCACTTTGTATGTCAAACCTTAATTTCAAATTACCTGCTGATCCCAAATAATGACTAACTGAATTGATAAAATTCCATAATTCTTGATGCCAAAATAACTTCAAAATCAGTGTGATGGCCCATTTTCTTTTGAAGAGAGAAGCTGATCTATTTATGCGATCAGCCTCTAGAACTGTTGCTAGTTTTGATGTATTGGTCATTCTGATTGATCTCTCCTGTCTGTTGTGCTAGTTTGTTAGCTACTTACCTACTCCCCAACTTGTTCCATAAATTATTTATGATGACAAAATAATAGTTTTAGCCTTTCAGAAAATAGATAGCCAGCTCTTTTTTAAAAATTATCTTTATTGTTGAAAGTATTACAAATGTCCCTTTTTCCCATTGAAACCCTGCACCTGCCACCCCAGGCCTCACCACACTATTGTCTATGTCCATTGGCTATGAATATATGCATATAAGTTTCCCAGTTAAGTTCTCACCACCACCTATCCACCCCCACATTCCCTCTGAGGTTCCCCAGGCTGTTCCATGCTTCTGACTCTGGATCCATGTTGTTCATCAGTTTATTTTTTTCATTTGATTCCACATATAAGTGAGATCATGTGATACTTGTCTTTCTCTGACTGGCTTATTTCGCTTGGCATGACACTCTCCAGGTCCCTCCATGTTGTCTCAAAGGGTAAGAGATCCGTCTTTTTTACAGATGCGAGTATTCTATGATGTAAATGTACAACTTTTTATGTCTAATTTCTTTATTGATTAAGTTATTACATACCACAACTTTTTTATCCACTCATCTACTGATGGGCACTTTGGCTGTTTCCAAATCTTAGCTATTGTATTTTTTACTGCTATGGAGATAAGGGTGAAAACATTCTTTCTGATTGGTGTTTTGTGTTTCTTAGAATATATTCCTAGAAGTGTTATCACTGGGTCAAATGGCAGTTCCATTTTGAATGTTTTCAGGAAACTCCATTCTGTTTTCCATAGTGGTTGTACTGGTCTGCATTCCCACCAGCAGTGTACTAGGGTTTCCTTTTCTCCAAACTCTCACCAGCACTTGTCATTTGTTGATTTGTTGATGGTAGCCATTCTGACAGGTGTGAGGTGATACTTCATTGTCATTTTAATTTGCATCTCTCTGATGATCAGTGACTTTGAGCACTTTTTCATATGCCTCTTACCTATTTAGTTGCTTTACCCATTTTTAAAGTAATTTGTTCTAGGTCTTCCCTTTCTGGATTATGTTTTCTCATGAGGATCTGAATTCACATCACTTAAATTAGTTATTTTAATTCTCCCAATAACCTCCTATTGCTATCCCTATTTCTCATATGAAGAATTTGAGTCAGCTTTTCAGAAAAATCTGATAACTGGACAACAGTTACACAGTTATGAAGTCATGTAGCTAGGGTGTGAACCCAAGTAGACTGACTCCAAAGTCCTTGCTCTTAACCTTTATGCTACTAACTTTGTCAGATTCCTAAGTTCATATTATCCAGTCCCATATCCTAGTCAACATTTGTAAATGATACTCAAGAGAGAGATAATTTGAAGATATAGGATTTCTTTCGGTTACTCTCTAGAGCAGTGATGGCGAACCTTTTGAGCTCGGCGTGTCAGCATTTTGAAAAACCCTAACTTAACTCTGGTGCCGTGTCACATATAGAAATTTTTTGATGTTTGAAACCATAGTAAAACAAAGACTTATATTTTTGATATTTATTTTATATATTTAAATGCCATTTAACAAAGAAAAATCAACCAAAAAAATGAGTTCATGTGTCACCTCTGACATGCGTGTCATAGGTTCGCCATCACTGCTCTAGAGGATAAGTGCTTTAAAACACCTTTGAATCAACTTGTATTTCCCAATATTGATCTTTATTGTCCACATTTACTATAATGCACATTGTAGTTGCAGTAAGAGCACTTTATATCTTGGTGAATTGAGGATCTTGTGTTCATTGTACATTTATTTTGGTGGATTGGGGTTGCTATCTTAGTACTACAATTTAAAAAGCAGTATTTTTCTGTTGTATAAACAAGCTTCAACGTTTCCTTCCTAATCTGTCTGCCTTGTGGTTATATCTAGTAACTATCAATTAACAGGAACGTCAATAAAACAAGCTTAGCAAAGCGGGTGTGGGGGAAGCAGAGTGAAGAATATCATGCCAGGAAATACTTTAATGTAGGTGGAGCCCTGCCAACTTTTATTATTATAGGAAAACAAAGCAACTTTATGAACACAACAGACATTATACTTTGGCTTTTATTTCTATTTTGTTTTATTTTTGAGCATGCAATAGAATTCTTTGCACTTGGATTTTTCTTATTGTTGTCTACTACTTCCTTTTAATGGCAAGATACGTATGTCTTTCAATTTGTATTTATTCATTCTTCTTAAATATCTACAAAATTCTTTTAACTATGGTATGTGAGAGGTAAAAGTGCTACCAAAGTAGTAGAACCAATCCAATACCTTGCTTTCTTTGGTTAGGACAAAATTTGTTGCAGAAGAAATTATTTGCTTCCTGCACTGCCCCAGGATCAACTAAATCCCCTGAAAGGATTATAAATAATGATGATTTTATGCATTACTTTGCTGCATTACTAGTATCTATTACCAGAACAATCCAAAACAAGACACAAAGGAAGCTCCAAGCAATAATAGATTTGGCCTTGAGGTTGCAGACTGACTATGAATAGCAAATAAGATGCTGACAATAGGAACTCTGGCCTAGTACATTTGGCCCATCAGGGCCCCTCCTCTTTCCCCAGACCCTCTTCACTGTCCTCCCTTTGTAGATGCTCATAGGCAGATTGCAAGAATTTGGTGACTATCTGTACTGTATATCTAAAGAGCAAAAGAAAATTGCATACAATATATGTATGCAGCTTTCTCATCAATTTTTATCTGCAGAAAAGATTAAAATGTGGAAATATCTTGATATTGCCATACTTTAAATATACCCCTTAAACCTTCATTTGATGTAAGGTCAGATTCTGTGCGCCTTTTTCTCCAATGGAATATTGTAAACTAAGTCTCATCTAAGAAAAAATTAAGAAAAATTGATTGCTGTTTTAACATTTTATTATAGAAACTTTCAGTGGTTCACACAATCGAGAGAATAGTATAATAAACCCTCATATCTATTCCATTGATTAGATTTAGATTCAATCATTCAAGTTCTATCAGTGGGATGAAAGGTAACAAAAAGTGTGTTTGTGGGGGGGGGAGAGGGATAGATGAACCAATATTATCAAAATGTTGACTGCTTCAGTTATCAACATTTTGATCATCTTATTTCATCTATCACCCACCCCACACTTTTTTCTTACCTTCCATCCCACTGCCCAATTCTCCAATGCAGTAGGTTTAAAACAACTCTAGACATATTATTTTATCAATAAATATTTCAGTATATATCTCTAACTGGTAAGACCTTTTTATTTTACTTAACCACTATGCCATTATCACACTTTATAAAATTAATAATTATTTCAAGATAACTTTTAATGTTTCCTTCACACTCAAAATTTCTTCATTGTGTCAAAGAAAAATTGATTTGATTGAGTGAGGATCTCTATCAGTCCCATCAAGAAATAGCACTCTCCAACTAGGATAAGTCAAGGAGGGTTTATTTACAAAAGCAATGTGGCAGTAATCTTTGGGGAGCAACAGCAGAGATGTTACCACAGCTAGGTATGAAGGAGTAAGAAAGACA
>NW_006291567.1:35567-38873 GCF_000327345.1 Myotis davidii
GTAGGGAAATTTGACAGGAACAGTGTCCTTTCATGGAGGGATCCAGCCAGCCAGGGTGACCTCACAGAGAAGAAGCCAGGGGAATAAATCTCTAGAATGCCCTTTCTTCCCCTCTCTGATCTCCTGGTAGGGCTTCCTACTGGCCAAACCCAACCAGAAGCCAAAGAGCAAGGGAGCCTAAAGGCAAAATCCATGCAGGTTAATTTCCCAGTCTAGAGAGAAGTGTAGAGAGAAGATCTGGAGGAGAAAAGAGATCTCTGGCATAGGAGTCAACAAGGCCTACTCATTAGGTTTGCTTGTTATGTTTCTTAAGACTCTTCAGTCCTATAAAAGTCTCCACCTTCCATTTATTTATTTATTTATTTATTTATTTATTTATTTATTATTTATGTATGCCATTAATGGAGAAACTGAGTCTTTGGTCTTATAGAATGTCCCACATTTAGGATTTGGTTGATTGCTTTCTTTTGGTTCTATTTAAGTTGTTCCTTTAGGAGCTCCAGTGGCGCAATCGGTTAGCGCGCGGTACTTATAAGTTGTTCCTTTATCCCCTATATAATTTCTGTATAACAATGATTCATATAACTGTAGTGGCATTTAGATGTAATTATGATTTCTAACAGACAGCTACTTCTTATAAACTGGGAGTTATATCTAGAGACTTGATTAGATTTAGGTTCAATCATTTTTAAGCAAGATGACTTCCTAGGGGGTGCCGGGAACATCCCATAACATATCCCAGGATATAATGTCTGGTTTCTATGGACTTTTTACCTAACCTTGGTGACACATTAGAATCACCTGTGGAGATTTTTTAAATCCCAATGCCAGGACCACACCCATCATCATTTAAATCAGAAAATCAGAATTACTAGGGAGGGGTTGGCATTAGGGTTTTTTTAATCACCTAAGTGATTTCAATGAGCAGCCAAAGTTGATAGCCTCAGACCTAATGATTTTAGTATTCATTGGTTATCATTTTTCTAGATGTATTATTTCATTAAAATTTTGAAAATGGGTAATTTTCTAATTCTATCATTATTTCTGCATTTATTAGCTATGAAACAATGCCAAGCATTAGCTTGCACTCAGTAAGGAGATATGTTGATTTGATCTGAAATTCATGTTTAATGACTATTTTTCATCAAAATGTTTTATAGAATTTCTCTATTTAAAAGATTTAACCATTTATAAATGGATTTAAATAGGATTGTGTTATTTTTATTAGATTGATGTTTATTTTTATAGATGATAGCTCTCTGGATCATTTCTAAAATTAAAATTTCCCTCAAAAGCATTCTCCCTCTAAAATCTAAACATATGTGTGTTTTGTATTATTCATAGTGTGTTAGATTTTTCAGTCCCACACACACATGAGGACCATGTAACTTAAATATATAATAAGATTTTTGAAGAAAAACTTACATGAGAGAAGTAGAGTGAACATTATCCCTGGAGCTCTCATTACTCCATAGAGAGGTGTACCTTGGGCTGGCCATGGCTGGGCTGGATAGGCAGGGTTCCAAAAGGGAGATCCCATCTCCCATTATACCCTGCATGTTTGTAAAGAATGGGGAGTAGAGAATCGTCAGGAGCTATATCTCAATAGAATGTTGATGTTTGAGGAAGTGGCCTGGTTAGAAAGGGGGAGCCTGTAGAACTTAACAACCGGCATTTGTTGAGTTAACTCAGACCTTCCAGGTGAGCTCTCTGCTAAACCACCAAAGGGGTGAAGTGCTTTCCAGATTTGTCTCTTTTCAGTAACATAAATACATGAGATAAGTATAAATATATAAAATATTTATAAACCTATAGGATAAATCTATAAGATAATTATCACAAATAATAGGATTACACTATATAAATCCATATGATTATATTCATTGAGCACTTACTAGGTGCCAATCAGTTCAATCAATGATGCTATTATTTCCCCCTCAGTCCCCACATGGAAACCCTCAGTTCTTTCTCTTTCCTCCAAGGTCCAGTTGGTGATTCATCTCTTATAATATTCATTAATTTGATATGCATTTATTTATTCATGTTACCTTATTGACTCAATTATTCAAAAATATTTATGTTATATGCCTTTTTTGAGGCATGATATGGGTTCCATTTATAACCAACACATAGCGGAAATACCTTATAATTTAAAAAATGGAATAATGTCTAAAATACAATAGGTCCCTTCTCTGCCCTTTCCCTCCCTCCTCTCCTATTCTAGTGCAACCTTGAGTGTCCTCCCTTTTTGGCTAGCCCTCTGCCTTTGTTTTCTTCTCCAAACCATGCTGCATACCCTTTTCAAAAGACTTTCTCCAAAATACTGTTTATCATTATACTCACAAATTCTAAATGACTCCTTTTTTGCCTACTTAATAAATTCCCAAGTTTTAAAATTTAGTTTAATGTTCAATCCTCTTCCAGATCTGTTTGTTACCAACTTCTACCTCTCTTAAATTTCCCCCTTTGAACCCTTCTCCCAGTGAGATTTTTGCCAAATCATCTATACCCCAAACCCATGAAGTTTCCCCACCTGTCCTATGTTCCTTTGAACTGCTAAAGTAATTATTAACTGTATCTCTCATTTTATTATCTAAATTTTAACAATTTTTAAAAATATATATTTTATTGATTTTTTTTACAGAGAGGAAGGGAGAGGGAGAGGGATAGCAAGTTAGAAACATCAATGAGAGAGAAACATCAATCAACTGCCTCCTATACACCCAGTACTGGGGATGTGCCTGCAACCAAAGTACATGCCCTTGTCTGGAATGGATAGAGAGTTAGAAACATTGATGAGAAACTTGATTCAGCTGCCCCTTGCACGCCCCCTGCTGGGGATGTGCCCACAACCGAGGTACATGCCCTTGACCAGAATCAAACCTGGGACCTTTGAGTCCGCAGGTCAACGCTCTATCTGCTGAGCCAACCCAGCTAGGGCAACTTTTGATATGTTGATATCTCACTTCCCCTACTAGAGTATAACCTCTTTGAAGTTAGGAATTGTGTCTTATAATTCTTTGTTTTCTCAATACTTATCAATGCTTTGCAGACAATAGGTGCTCAATAAAAGGTTGTTGATGAAAACAGAATATTGGGAAACTTGAAATATGCTATTGGTTAAAGCATTATATCAAGAATGAAATGTTTTAAGCACATTTCAACTGTTTTATTTTCTCTCATTATCAAACTAGAGTGCACCCAATTCTTTCCATCTTAAAGATTTCCTTGTGTGCTTCTAATCCTCTCTCTCTCTCTCTCTCTCTCTCTGTTCCTCTCTTTAAAAAAAAATCAATAAAAACATAT
>NW_006291567.1:38894-64949 GCF_000327345.1 Myotis davidii
CATCACACCCAGACTTCCTAAATGAATAGCCTACACTTGCTGCCCACACTTTTTCACCTCCCACTCACTTCCTCAACCCACTGCCATCTGGCTTCTACCACTATACCAAAAATCTTCTGGCAGAGGTCACCTAGCACCTCATAGATGCCAGCTCAGATGGACAGTTTCCAGTTCTTTTTGCATTTCATCTCCATAGCATTTGCTACTGTTTCCTCCTACCTCATTTGGGAAACTCTCCTTTACTTTGGGTTTTTAGACTACACTTTCTGCCGTTTTTTCAGTACCCCCCTTTATCCATTTCTTCTCTAGTTCTGTCATGAGCTCTCTTACCCCAATCATCCTTAGAATGTTATTGTAGATCAAGTTTCATCCTTGGCTGTCTTAATTTTGGTTGTCCCAAAAGCAGACTCTGAGACAAAATTTT
Source organism: Myotis davidii (assembly GCF_000327345.1). Taxonomy (NCBI): domain Eukaryota; kingdom Metazoa; phylum Chordata; class Mammalia; order Chiroptera; family Vespertilionidae; genus Myotis; species Myotis davidii. The sequence continues at coordinate 39,319 of NW_006291567.1, forward strand.
ACATGCAAATCATTTATTGGGGGAGATAAGCTTAGTAGGGGAGTGGAGAAGTGAGACAGGTAAGGGAAGGCAGCCAATAAAGGGTGTGATTTTAAGCCATTAGCAACTGTGGGCACCTGGAGCATAATCCCAGGTAGAGCACATGCCTCAGAATTACCCTTCTTGTGGAGTGAAAGAGCTCAAGTATTTCTCCACCAGCCCTATCCAATATTGATTGAAAGCTCTGTCAATTCCCTGATACTTCTCTCCTGCTCTTGGGCAAAGAGTTGCAGGTGCCAATCAATAGTTGGAAGTCAGGCTTGTGTTTCTAAATATAAGGGCTAGGGGATTTGGCTGGGTCACCAACAACATCTGCCACCTCCTTTTCTCACTTTAACTATCATCCCTGGGTTACTATCATCAATGATAATAAAATTAACAATGATAATAGCTAACATTTATGTAGTAGGTTAGGTATTTTACCAGTATTAGCTCACTTAATCTTTACAACAGGTTATACCACTGGTGACTTTAGCTATCATGCATATGTTGAAGTCTCTGCACTTATTTAAAACCCATATTCCTTTTTATTTTGATGTAGTCCCATTTGTTCATTTTTTCCTTAGTTTCCTTTGCCCTAGGGGATGTATCTGCAAACATATTGCTATGAGAGATGTCTGCTATTTTGCTGCCTATGGATTCTTCTAGGATGTTTATGGTTCCCCAACTTACATTTAAGTCTTTTATCAATTTTGAGTTTATTCTTGTATGTGATGTAAGTTGGTGATCTAGTTTCATTTTTTTGCATATCTAATTTTCCTAACAGCATTTATTGAAGAAACTGTCTTGACATATTCCTCTTCCAAGCTCTAACTAATATCTCCATTTGCCAAAAGTTTTCTACTGGCATCTCAAGTGTACATGTTCAAAATGAACCTATCAAAAAGTCTGAAGAAAACTTGATACAATTGTTATTCTTTTTTATCTTTTTCCTTTTTGACAGCTTTTTGGAATTTTTTTTTACTTAAAGAATAAGTTTTACCTTAAAATAAGTTTTCTGATAATAAGAGAAATACTCATGGAGATTTTGGAAAATATGGGAAAGTATAAAGTTTGTAGTAAAATTCCTCATAATTCTGCCACACAGAGCTGGCATTGTGGGCATTTTCTTTGCCCAATTGTCTATATATTTGTAAGATGTTTGAGAATATACTCTGTGTGCGTATGTATAACTTTAAAGCTTTCTTTTTACATTATAAGCATTTCTCCATGCTACTAAAAATCTTTAAAAAATTGTAATTACATTAAATATTATATTCGTGCCGAAACCGGTTTGGCTCAGTGGATAATAGCTTGTGAAGAATCCCCCTGATAAATCTAGTACCCACCTATAGTAGCCATATGGGGCTGTTACACTATTATTGACTATATTCTCTAAGCTGTACATTATATCCCTGTGACCATTTTGTAACTGCCAATCTGTACTTCTCAATCCCTCCACCTTTTTCACCCAGCTCCCCAACCCTCTCCCCTCTGAAAAGCATTAGTTTTTTCTCTATATCTATGAGTTTGTTTCTGCTTTGTTTTCTTATTTACTTTGTTTTTAGATTTCACGTACAATCATAATAAACAGATTTTAAAGGCGACATAATGTTCCTGGCATATGGACGTACCAATATTTGCTTAATTCTTCCCTCATTATTTAGCATTTGTATTGTTTCCTTCCTTTACTCCTGTAACAGATGCTGAAACCAATATTTCTGTACCTAAGTTTTTATCTGCATCTTGGATGATTTCCAGAAGGGGAATCATTCTTTTAAAGGGCAATAACATTTTTAGGGTTTTAGTGTATCTTGCTTTCCAGAAAGGCTGTACCAATTCACACTCATCTCAAGAAAATGCAAGAGTGGTTTCCACTATACCCTTGCTGCAATGAGGACTTTCATCATTTTAGAAACTTATTAAATCTGTAAGAGAAAATTACACTATTGGTTTCACTTTCATTATCTCAATTTCCAATGAGGTTATTTTTTTTTACCTGTTTGCTGACCATTTATCTTTCTTTTTTGTAAACTGTCCACATCATTTGTCAATTTTTCTACTGGTTCTTGCAGTTTTTCTTTTTTTATCTTGCAGTATTTCTAATAACTTTTACAAATTAGTTATGTCTTTACTATATTTATGCAAAAAGTCCATCTTGCCATTTGTCCTTTCACTTTTTATTGAATTTATTGGAGTGACATTGATTAATAAAATTATATAGGTTTCAGGTGTACATTTCTATGCTACATCATCTGTTCATTGTATTGTGTTCACCACCCCAAGTCAAGTCTGCTTCCATCACCATTTATCCCCCGCTTTACCTTCTTCTACCTCCCCCTTCCACTTCCATTTCCCTCTGGTAATCACTATTTTGCTGTATGTGTCTATGAGGTTTTTGTTATTTTTGTTGTTATTGTTGTTGCTTAATCCCTTCACCTTCTTTCGCTCAGTCCCTCCCACCCCCCTTCCCTCTGACAGCTGTCAGTCTGTTCTCTGTATCTATAAGTCTGCTTCTATTTTGTTTGTTAGTTTATCTTGTTCATTAAATTACACATGTGAATGAAACAGTTTAAATGAAATAGCAGAGCAACCAACCCCACTTCTGTGATTTATTGAAAGTCAGCCCTCAACACAAAGGTTTTTTAAAAAGCAAGAAAACCCAGTTTAAATATTTCCTGAAGTCAAACCTAACCTATCTCTCTTTAAGATTTTTCCCATTATATTTGAACTTCAAAAGCCTTTCCTATCCAGAAATTAGGTAAATAGTCACTTACATTTTCTTCTAGTCTTATGGTTTGTATTTCTGCATTACATTTATTTTACATCCAGTGAAGCGTGACATGACACAGATTTCCCCACTCCACCAAATGCAGTATCTGCTACCCAACTTTTTATGTATTGAGTTCTTGTGCCCAATGTTATATGATATCTCCCTTGCAAGGATCAAAATATTTTAATCATTGAAGCTTTGCAATAGGCTTTAATATCTGTCTTAGGAATAGTAATATAATCCCCCCAATATTTTCTCAGCTATTCTCATGTATGTATATTTTCATATGAACTTTTGAATCATTTTATTAACTTACCAAAAATTTTTGATATGTGCTTATGTTAATTATATCAAATTTAATTATTGATTATAGAATAATTGATATATTTAAAAGATTTAGTGTTTCCATCCATTAAGATAATGGTCTCTCAATTCATTAATCTCTTCTTTTATATCTCACAAGCTCCTAAACTTTTCTTATTAAGTTTATGCTAGTATTGATGCTCTTATTCCTATTTCAAAAGGATTCTTTTGTCCCATAATCTCTTTTGACAGGTTATTTCTGTTAAAGAGTAGGTCTATTTATTTTGTACATTTGTGGGGGGTTTTAATCCAGCCACTCTGCTGAAATCTCATTAATTATAATCATTTTTAGTTAATTTTTTGGGTTTCTTCCTTTTTTTCATAACTATTTCTACTACATCTCTTTTGTTTTTGTTGTTTGGCATTTTGGTTTTGGTTTTCTAGAACTTCTAAAACAATCCTATATAATAAAAGCCTAGGTGGTGTTACACCCTTGCGCAATGTTGTCACAAGATGGCCACCACAAGATGGCTGGCAGGGGAGGGCAGTTGAGGGCTATTGGGCCAGCAGGGGAGGAGGGCAGTTGTGGGTGATTGGGCCAGTAGGGAGGGAAGTTGGCCACCAGGCCAGCAGGGGAGGGAAGTTGGGGGTGATCTGGCTGGCAGGGGAGGGCAGTTGCAGGCAATCAGGCCAGCAGGGGAGCAGTTAGGGGGCAATCAGGCTGGCAGGCAGAAGTGGTTAGTTAGGGGCAATCAAGCAGGCAGGCATGCGAGCGATTAGGAGCCAGCAGTTCTGGATTGTGAGAGGGATCGGGCCTCTAATGTTAAATAATAGCTCAGCCAGCAAATAATTATTATTATTTTGGTGTATCACAATTAATTGGCTGTGTACTTCTATTCTGAGATTATTATTTTTAACACTAAACTAGTTTTTCTTTCCTTTTTAAAACTATTTTTAAGATTAGAGATGGCTATTGAATTACTAACTCCCTTTTCAGCATTTATTATAGTAATCATGTGTTTTTTCTTATTTGTCATTTTGATATGATATATTATATTAATAGATTTGCTAATATTATGTTATCCTTATATACATGGGATAATGTAAATTATTCTTTTAATATGCTGTTAAACTTTATTTAGTACGATATTGCATTATATTCATACTGAAATTAGACAATAATTTTTGTTTTTGAGGTTTTTGTCAGGTTGTATTATCAGCTTAATGCTAACTTCATAAAAAAATTTGGTGCTAAAAATTAATGGGAAAGCTTTTTGTCCATTTTTTCTGTTGTTGAACAGTTTATATAGAATGAAAATTATCTTTTTCTTGCTAGATAGAGAGAACTCACCAGTAAAGCTTTATGGTAAGGATACATTTTTGTTATAATTATGAATACAGATAACCTGAGTTGACAAGAATTTTAAGAATAAATTAGTTATTAATAATAATTAATAATACAACATGGTGTTGTGCATTCCTCATTTCTAAAGTACTTTTATATATATTACCACTAGTGATTCATTTGCCCCCCCCATTCAAAAAACATTCATTGAATGCCCTCATAAGCTAGATACAATAGATGTTCCAGGTAAAAAAGATGAATTGGATGTGATCTTTGAATTGAGACACATATGTCAACCAATAAGTCTAATAAAATGTCACAACTATTTTTAGAGGTATGTTCATGCACATTATCCTCAGTCCACTTATACTAGTATCATTATGCCCATTGTACAGGTAAGGTAACATTCAGGTCATTGGATCCATATTTGAATACCTCCAGTGACCAATAATTCTGTATCTCCTGAGGAAAACACATTTATCTCTGGACCAGTCTAATAACTGGAGTGCTTTTTCTTATGTCTTCTACTAACTTCTCCCAAGCTGTAATTCTAGCCCTCAGAGCCATTTAATGAGTCTGATATCTTTTACAGGTATTATTTCTGCATATTTTTGAAGACCATACCCCCCACCCCTACAAGAGGTCCTTTTTACCAAGACAGAAATCTTCTGTTCTTTAAACCTGCTTTCCTATAACACAGTCCTAAATAACCACTATCTTGGCCTCTTTCCTCCATATGTACTTTAGTTTGTGTTATTACAGAATTCCACCCAATACATGTGCTCTGACAAAAAGCAGAGTAGAGAAAAAACACTACTTTTTGCATCCAGATATCACATTTATAAATGCAGTCCCAAATCAGCTTGGTTTCTTTGATAGTATGACTGTCAGCTGACATGAAGCTATTCTCTACTGAAAACCTCAACTTTTTTACACATATGCTCCTTTACCCTGAACTTGGATAGATGTTTTTTTGGTACTCATACCTAATATCTCCCCACTTATGCCTGTCAAATTTAATTTTAGTTGTTTAAAAGTATTACCTAATCATCTTAAGGTTTTCATGAGTCCTGGATCTGCCTCTGATTAGACTAATCCTTCACAAAATGTATAAATTTTGTGATTCTGGCCCCACAAGTCATGCTAAGAATACTAGATATAAGAATATCAAGGACAAATTCCTGTGATATATCAGCAGAAACCTCTCATCATATTGGTATTTATCAATTAATTAGAACCCCCTAAATATAGTCACTGATAAAGTTACTTTATTATGTGATGTTTACATATATGTGCATATATGTATACACACATACATATATACACATAAACAGTTCTTTCACTTGGCTTACACATCTCTATCTTTTTCACTATTGCATATAAGATGCTTTAATGCTTTTAAGTGCTTTTGACATTGAGAATTACTTACCAAGAGAAATTAAAACATACTAGTACATCTAAGAAAACTTGTAGATGAATGTTCACAGCAACTTTATTCATTATATCTCAAAATGGAAAACAACCCCAAATATCTATCAGCAGGTTAATAAAAAAAATAAAGTGGTATATTCACACAATGGAATATGACTTTCAATAAAAGTAACATCCAACAGCATGGATGAATTTCAAAAATAATATGGTGGTTTATGCAAGCCAGACACGGAAATGTATGTATAAAGCCCGACCGCTGTAGTTCAGTGGCTGAGCATTGACCCATGAACCAAGAGGTCACACAGTTCAATTCCAATTCAGGGCACATGCCTTGGTTGCAGGCTCAATCCCAAGTAGGGGGCATGCAGGAGGCAGCCAATCAATGATTATCTCTCATCATTGATGTTTCTCTCTCCCTTCCTCTTTCTGAAATAAATAAAAGCATTATTTTAAAAATTTACATATGAAATTCTAAACAATTTAAATTAATCTATAGTAACAAAAGGCAGGTTAGTGCTTGCCTGGCACCAGAAGTTGAGGGAGGTTTGACTACAAAAGGACATGAAGGAACCTTTGGGGATGATGGAATGTTCAATATCTTGATCATAGTGATGGCTACATGGGTGTACAGATTTGTCAAAACTCATCAAATGGGTGCAGTTTATTTTAAATAAATTGTACCTCAATAAAGATGATTCTTTAAAAAATAATATTGCAAATAATCTAATAACTCGACTAAAGAAAGAAATAGTCTCCATTGACTTCTTCATGAACCCTTGCTGAGTCCAAAAAACTACCACATCCCTTTCTAAGGACATATAAATTATTCTTTTAACAATGTATTCTAGAATATTCTGAAAATCAATATCAAGCTCACCCAGCCATACAATGTAAAAGCTATCATTTCCCACCCTTTGAAAATGGGCATTCTACTTAACTGTTTCAGTTTTCTGTGACATTTTATATTGCCAATTCCCCAAAGAAATAAACTATGTTTGACATCTCATTTACATTCTCTCTCTCTCTTGGTTCCCTGGTATGTAATTCTCCCAAATCAGGAGATTTAAAACTTGTTTGGAAATATTTAGTCCTCTTTCATCTTGGACTTCCTTTGCAGTGGGGCTTCTGAGTTGGAGATATTGTGGGAGAATTGATGCTGCAATTTGAGGAGCCGTTTAGTGCTTATGAGCCATTATGTTAGCCTCTATCAGGATGTCTGGCTCCGAGTCTGGTGCGGGAGATGTCTGAGGAGCTTTGTGCGCGAGAGCACCACAATTTCCTGCCTGAGAGTTCAGTATTGATCTGGCTCAAACCACTAAAGGATTTTTACTCTCTTTCACTTATTTGGTGGCAGGAGACAAGGTTATGTGTTCCTTTTATATTGTGCTGATTTTATAAACTCACATGCAATAAATGCATGTATAATGTATGTTTTGCTTGGCATTCTATGTTAGTGTTACTGAGAATATGCATTCTCTCTGTTTTTGCAAACACATTTTGAGCCTGGAGAAGGGAGAGTGAGATGACAGTCTGAATTCCAAGCTGGAAGCCTCTAGCCTCTATTTCATCCAGTCCTCTCTGGCCTGTTGTAGGTCAAGTTATAGAACAGAAGAAAATGCCATATGTCTGTGACATTGAGCTACAGACCAAGGGGCAAGATTTGGGAATCCTGGTGAGGTATCCCCTGTCTTCCCTCTTCAGAGCACAGGGTAGCAGACAGAAGAGTGGACATGGAAAAATGATGTCTATGATTTACATAATAAAAAGGAGCACTTACCAAAAACTTATCAAAACAGAATAGCCCTTTTTAAAGGGCTCTGGGGACTTCTGTAAGAGAGTTTATTTATGCCACTAGAATACAATAACCCCAACTATGATACTAGAAAATCCTCAAAGCCTAAATTGTACTAAAAACAAAGGAAGATCATTGTGGCTCCTGTCTCAGATTTAGAGGTGTTTTCTTTCAGAATTTGGAAAGTCAGAGTCAACAAGCACTGTGAGTGTTAGAATCAACTCAGGACTGGAAGAGATGTTTAGATTAATCCATCCTCCTACCAAATGCAATATCCCTGACAAATGATCACCATGCCTCTGGGTGGTTAATTAATGCATAAATGCTCAATTCTTATATGACTGCTCATTTGCTTGCTGGAAGAGTGCTTTCTTGCCCTGAACTAAAAGCCCTCCTTGGGTAACCTGTATACATTAGTCTTACTTCTGACCTTTGAAGCAATATATAATAAAACCATATGCTTTGAGTCTGATAGCCATTTACATATCTGTAGACAGTGATCATATTCCCCATTAGTTTCTGCTTTCCTAGTTTCTTCCATCATTGCTCCTTGATAGTTTTTAAGACCCTGCCCTGGATGCATTCAAAATGACTAATAAAAATCCTTAAAGTTTAATCCAACTCTTAAATACAGTATTGTTTATTGGTGTGACAGACACACAAAACACACACTATATGGCAGTCCCATTGGAGAAGCTTAACAGTGTTTAGCCTATGGCTGACTGCTAATAGCTGCTCTGGCATAATTGTTCTTTACTACGAAGGACTATAGTTCATGACCCAGAGACACAATTCTTTAGCGATGGGAAACTTTGTCAAGACTGTTCAAAATTATAAATCTATTTTAATCATTTTAAATTATACTGTCAAAGAAGGTTTGTTCCTTTAAATGCATAGCAAGCCATCTCCTGACCTGTGATGTAGTATAAGATTACTTTAATAGGAATGTAAAAATAAAAGGACCTAAGAAATGGTGGAATTATATCTAACTAAGCAGTCTAAGTAAGGTTTCACATGCATTTTAGTACAGAACATGTAACTGAGGATCAAAGCCATTGGGGGCATTTCAAAATTCATGTTAATTTTTTTTGTTTCCCTGGACAATGTTCCTCTATTAATGGATTCATTGTCATTCTCCAAAATTATATGGAAGCAAATGGGGAATGTTTGTTCCCTTAAGTTGGGCACTATATTATGTCATATTTGTTAGAAAGTTTTGCTAGAAATTTAAAAAAACCACATTTGCTAGAAAGTTCTGGACTTTAGAGTATCTGAGCCTATTTAGGCACCATTATATTCATCATCTTCAGCTAACATTTTCTGCATGGAATCAAGACACAGAGACCAGACATTGTAGGGTAGATACTGTTGTCATTTCATTCTGTCTTCATTACTTAATTGACTTCACACTACATGGGAATGTAACCTAAGGATGAATTGTTCTGCTTTAACTAAATCTTCTCTTGTTTATGGGCTGCTGATAATTTTATTCTCCTCTTTGAAATCATGAGCATGTGCCTGCTGGGATTAGTCATATAGGAGAATTGAGTAAAGGGCACTGTGAAAACATGATTTCATGTAATCCTTAAATAGCCCTCCCTCGTAGGCATTAGAAATGTACTTCTGACAAAACAGAAACAAAGTGATCTATTTAAGGTCACTGCTGATAACAAGTAAAGCTGAGATTCAAATACACATTCCAGAGTCTAAAGCCTTAATTCTAGACACTATGCATTATACTGCTCTGCATGTTTCCCAAAAGTTGTAAAGAATGAATCCAAGGCCTCTCTTTTGACCCTCCAAATTTGTAAACATGAAGATTGACATTGTCTTAGCTTTCCCACTGGCTACTAATAGCTGCCTTCCTATTCTCCATACATGTCTACTGATAGGGGCCTGTTATTGTTCAGGGCTGCTTAGTGTCCTGTTAAAAATACCTTCCCAGGCCCTAGCCAGTTTGGCTCAGTGGAGAGAGTGTTGGTCTGAGGACTGAAGGGTCCCAGGTTCGATTCTGGTCAAGGGCACTGCCCGGGTTGTGGGTTCGATCCCCAGTGGGGGGCATGCAGGAGGCAGCCAATCAATGATTCTCTCTTATCATTGATGTTTCTACCTCTCTCTCCCTCTCCCTTCCTCTCTGAAATTAATAAAGAAATATATTTTAAAAAATACCTCCCCAGACTTCCTTATAGCTGTGTACATGTGACTCAGTTTTGTCCAGTGAAATGTAAGCAGATGTCAACTGAATGGGGCTTCTCTAAGAGCTATTGCTTTCCTGATAGAAAGGGACAAACTAGAAAGGGACAAACTCAGTGTCTTTCTCTTCACCTTCACCTTCTTCCTCTCTGTAATATGGACAAGACACCTGGAGGTGGAGCAGCCATCTTGCAACCTTCAAAATGACAGCCACAACCCAAGGACAGCAGAATGGAAAGATGAAAGAAACCTGTGTCCCTGGTGGCATCTTGTAGTCCTACCTCTAGAATTCTTATTTCTCCTACATTATAAGAAGTTACTAATTGACACAACTATTTTCTCCTTACTTCAATTTGTCTACCAGCTCCAGACTATGGTTAAGAAGAGTGGATTCAAAGTTTTAATTTGAGAATTCACATCAGAATTGTTCATAGGATCCTGTAAGTTAAGATGATTGCCTGGGTCCTGTGCTTCATCTCTACCCCCTCAACCCAAAATCTAATTGTGCCCCCCAACACCCTAGTGCAATAGGTGACCAAGTGCCTGAACTGGGGTAAGGCAAAATGGGATGAAGGTTGAAGAGAGAGAGGTGGTTCTTGTACTCCTAATTATTGAGCAAGTGTGGTATTTTCAGAGCCTAGGGTGGAATGTCCTGATGTCTTTTATATTTTATCTGTATTGAATTTTGGAAGAAAAAGCTATGTAGTGTGATTTGCTTCAAAATCTTTTTCCTATGGCACTATCCCTGGATATCTTGGTACACTTTTTTTCAGGTGGAGCTATTTAAGTCAAATTTATTTTAGTGTCCCTCAATTCTAGGAAGAATAAGCATGTCCTATTTTAAACTACAGGGGAATCATCACATTAAAGTGAATGTAGAATATGTATAATAAATCCACAAAAATAGACCAGAATAAAGCCTCCTGAATGACTCTTATCCAGTGTGGCCCTCCTGTGAAAGGGAATATTTATTCATCATATTTATAGACCCAGAGGGGATATTTACAGACCTTGTAAACAAGAAAACGCTGTAAGAGATGAGTAATAGAGTTGCATCTGAAAATAAAGTTATTCGTCACGACCTTTTAAAATATTTCCTTGTTTTAGGACTAAACATGAGCAAATGAAACAGAAGCATTGTCTTCTTTGAAAATTAAGATAGAAATTGCTACATTGTCCTTAGTTGCTATCATATCACAATGATAAAGGAAGTTAATGAAATATTCTGTGTGAAGATAGAGAAAGGGAAATTACTGCAAGTCAGCCTTGTATTTATTTACTTCCAGATATAGTTTGGAAAATAACTGGGAGTAATGAACAATTCACTATCATAAAGTTGGCCTGCCAAATGTCACCCACTTGGACATGATGTGACTAAATGAACTTACCCTTGAGCTAGAATGTACAGCATGATGACCATAGTTGACAACACTGTATTGTATAATTGAAATTCACTAAGACAGTAGAACTTAAATGTTCCACCAAAAAGGAAAAAGATAAATATGTGAAGTGATGGATCTGATAATTACCTAGATATATGTATACCAGTACAATGTAAACATACCAAATCACCACAATGTACACTTTCAATATCTTATAATTTTATGTCAATTATACCCCAATAAAGCTGAAATTTTGTAAGGAAAATTTTTTAAGGAAATAGTACCATCAGGGAAACTAGCTAAAGGGCACAAATGAATTAATTCCCTACTTTTCTTCCAATGCATGTGTATCTACACTCATCTCAAACTGATAAGTTTAACTTTACAAAAGATAGTTTGGGGATGAGGAATCTCATTTGCACATTTTTGGGATAAACTGATTTCCTGGCAGCTAACAGAGCAGTCAATCCGTGGATCTGGCCTTGGTAAGGGCTTTAAAAATGTTTCATTTGTTCGTGGATTATCCATAACATTTTGAGGGTTTAGCTGAGGAGCACCCAGGCTGGGCTCTCTAAGTCTGCTCATGGCCTTCCACCAGTACCTGCCCCTAAGATAGGCCTATTCTTCATTATTGTTCACAATAGAATCTCTTACCTGTCATGGAAGAGCAGGCTAAGGCTGCTTTTGGAATCAAGAGTAAGACTTAAATTTCAGCTTGACCCCACCATTCATTCATCAAGAGACTTGGCCAAATTTACCTCTCTGAGGCTCCATTTCCCCACCTCTAAAAGAAGCACAGTGTTGTTGTGAGAGCTGAATGATAACATAATATTAGGTAACGTGCCTTACAGGTGCTATGTGCTGCTTCTGCTGTCTTATGCTTTCAGTATGAGAGATAAAAACACACATGGTCAGCCTCTGCTTGTTCTTCCCATAAGGAAGTTATAAAGTTAACATAGTTCCTACCTCTTTAATGCAGGCTCCTTAATGAGATCTATATTATTGATTACAAAGAGCTTTCAGTGGCTGTTTTAAACCTCAGCTGAAGAGAATCTTACCTTTGCTTCTTTTTTTTTTTTTACTGAAACACCATGCATTATTTTTTAAAAGGAAGCAAAAAAGTCTGCTTGTTCATGTCTCAAGACCTTTGACTGCAGCAAGAGTTAGCATCAGAGGCACCAGCTGGATCTCTGAGCTCTGTTGGCAAAGCTGACAAAATGTCAGTGCCCTCATTTCTTCTGGAAGCTATTGAGAGCTGACTAAACAGATAGCTCAGTCTTTTCCAGAAAAAGTTCTCCTCTACCACTTTATTGATCCCTACCAGGTTCGTCATTTTTGATCCTTGAGCTTGATGTGGCCGGTTTTCTGTTGAGTTACAGTGATCTGTGGCGTTAAATTAGCCAGCTGGAAACACTCCCAGTCCCACTCCCATCGCCTCCTCATTTTGATTTGAGCTGGCTCTGAATCAAGTCTCTAAAATAAAGGATTATCTGTGTTGTATAGATAACACTTCTTTAATTCCTGGTACCTCAAGATTAAATTAGCTATTTGATGGCCTTGTATTCTGAGAACACTCTGTTTTTTGAAAACTAACCTTTTATCATGGTGAGAGCCATTTAAAGTTTTGCACGAATCTTTGCTAGGCCTAAGTATTGATCTTTGTGGCCAGAGCAGGAGGTAAAGAAAGAAATATAGCAGACAGCACACAAAAAATAGGAATCAGGTTCATGTTCGAGAACACTATTGGGTTCCTCTATGTGAGGAGCAAACTAGCAACAGGAGGGATACAAGAACCACCTGGGCCTCAATGATTTTCTCAAAAGCAGCCCTAATGATTCTCAGTAACCACCATGGAGGGAGCATCAGAAAAAGTTTCTCCCTGCCAGCTTCAGTTGAGCAGAGTTGAACAGAGCTTTAGTTTTCAGAGGTTGATTTACTTTAGAATAAACAGCTTATTTGATACTTTGGTCACTGATGTCAAAATTTTCATTGGGTTATTGATGTATCTTAATAATAATCCCCTCAGTAAGAGTTAACAATGAAGTTAGTCTAGAACAAGGCAAACAATGACCCACTACCTGTTTTTGTACATTACCATGAGCTTGTTCATTTACATGTTATCTGTGGCTACTTTCACACTCCATTATTTGTTTTATGGAATATACAGCATGGAGCAAAAGTAGGTTTACAGTTGTTCATATGGAAAACACAATAATTAATAAATAATAATACAAGAATAAACTGTATTTCACATACTCACAACTGTGGATCTGCTTTTGCCACACCCTGTATAGACTTCTGTCACTGCTTCTTCCTTCTTTTGTTAGCTCATTAGGGGTCATTTCTCTGCTTCATTTTACAATCAGAAGAGAATAGGTTTCTTATCCTGAGTACCTCTGTTAGCAGACCCTGAAACAAGGATTTGGGTTTGAGTGGTTTATTTGGAAGGTAATCTCAAGAAGTATCAGCAGGGGACTGAGGAAGTGAGATAAAGAATGAAAGAAAGCCAATTAATAGTGTGTTAGCAAGCCAGTCATCACTCTGGGCAACTGGAGCTCAATCCCACGGGGAGAGTCTTGAAGACCATATAGAATATACCTCAGAATTATTCCACCTGAGGGTTAAAGAAACTGTGGCACTTGTCTACCACCTCCCTGTAAGTTGTTGGTTGAGGGCTACTTCTGGGGACATGAACTCTTCAGCACTCTATAGCCATAAAACATGCCTTCAGGCAGAGAGCCACAGGTGTTCACAGTAAGCATCCAACAGAAAATAGCAGTAATGCCAAGGAGATATGGTCAGGGCACTGATAGCATTCAGGGCAGGGGAACATCTGACCTTCAGGCCATATAAGGCCCACGAAACCATTTGGTCTGGCCCTGCCAAGGCAATAAGGGTGAGTTAATTAAATGTTTGACCAAATATAGCAGGCTAATTTTTAAGTTCATAATTTTGTATGGCCCTTGAACGATGTTATAAATATCCAAATGGCCCTTGGCAGAATAAAGGTTCCCTACTTCTGTGCTATAGGAAGACACAGAAAGGCATAACACAGGAAACTCAAGTTATGGCTCTACTCCTCGATAATAGTATTGGTAAAAGGCTAGTGATACCTGTCGATAGAGGTAGTGGCTAAAATTGAGGCTTAGACAGCTCTGTAAATGACTAGTGTCCTTTACACTGAAATGTGCCTGAGGTAGTACAGCCTGTGTTCTTTGAGCTCATTATAACCAGCATTGCTGCCACGTGTCATACTGTGACCACATGATAATATCTCCACTGGCCAGCCCATGTTCTGGCTTTGACAATTGAACATTGGTTGATAATTAAGCATTGTTTTAGGATAATGCCAGCGGCCAGGACAGTATTAGATATACACTATTAGATGACTGGCCCAAAATAGGTAGGCAGAAGGTAGAAACTGAGAAATTAAATTAAAAAGTGGTCAAGAAAACTGATGAGGATGGATAGACGAATCTAGCTCATCTGGAGAAGTTCCGAAAGAGCTTCAGGTGCCTCGGGTAGCTTCTCATGCAGTTCTTAAGGGTTGGCTTTGACATGCTGGCACCCTCAAGCAGGATAGACAAAGGAGTAAGAGAATATGACAATTCAGAACAGCAGAACCTAGCTTATAGTTGATAGTATAAAACAGAGAATAAATATACAATATGGCAAAAAGTATCTGGGAATTCAATATCTCAATGCTAAATATCAGCCCAGTTTTGGAGATTAGTCAAGATCATATGTTTCTAATTATGTAGGGGTTATTTTTAATCCTTTAAAAATATACTTTCTTAACTAAATGTGAGCTGCTTCAATTGGGAATAATCTCTTTTTTTTTTTTCTTAATTTAAGGGGTAACCACCCTTCCTTCCCGCATCTCTGTAGTTAGGAGAAATGTTTTCACCTTTTGTCTTCTTTCTTTCTGGCATGTTTCTCTGCTCAAAGGAACTCTACCCATTCTCCAGGTGCTTAGGCTTTGGACCTAGCCCGTGGTCGGCAAACTGCAGCTCGCGAGCCACATGCGGCCCTTTGGCCCCTTGAGTGTGGCTCTTCCTAAGCCTTAGGAGTACCTTAATTAAGTTAATAACAATGTACCTATCTATATAGTTTAAGTTTAAAAAATTTGGCTCTCAAAAGAAATTTCAATCATTGTACTGTTGATATTTGGCTCTGTTGACAAATGAGTTTGACGACCACTGGCCTAACCTATGTCTGAAGTCCCTTCCTTCTTGGGAATCATAAGATTTAAAAATATGTCATCACAGTAAAAAAAATAATAATTTTGACAGCCATAAAAAAGTGTTTCTTTTTTTTTATTGCTTAAAGTATTACAAAGGGTATTACATATGTGTCCATTTTTCCCCCCACCCTTGACAGTCCCCTAGCCTCCCCTATCCCCCAGTGTCTTATGTCCATTGGTTATGCGTATATGTATGCATACAAGTCCTTTGGTTGATCTCTTACCCCCCTCCCTCCTGCCCCCAACCCTCCCCGGCCTTCCCACTGCAGTTTGACAATCTGTTTGAGGCAGCTCTGCCTCTGTATCTATTATTGTTCAAAAGTTTGACTTTTGTACTGGTTAAGGTAAAGCCACCTGTTATATATAATAGCCATCTGTTTGGTGGTTAAACAAAACAGAGGTTTATTTTTTTCATCATAAAAAGTACAGTTGGTGCAAGGAGTTGGGGCTGGGGCCTCTCTCCTCTTAGTCACTCGGGACCTCAGGCAGAAAAAGGCTCTAAAATCTTCAAAGCATGTGTTCCAAGATTACTCTGAGCATAAATTCAATGAGCAGATGGTGAGGAGCGGGTGAGATAGAAGGAGAAAGAAATTAAGAGAGATTGCTTGCACAGGAGGTGTTTGTTTGTTTGTTTATTTATTTATTATTTAAATTATTTATTGTTGAAAGTATTACATGTCTCCTTTTTCCCCCATTGACCTCTTCCCACCCACTCCCGCCCCCAGCACATGCCCTCACCCCCTACTGTCTGTGTCCATTGGTTATGCTTATATGCATGCATACAAGTCCTTTGGTTGATCTCTTACCCTCCCTCCCACCCTCCACTACCTTCCCTCTGAGGTTTGACGATCTGTTCAATGCACAGGAGGTTTTAAAGGCCCAGGCCTGAAGTGGTATATGTGGACTTTCTACCCATATTGGATTGGCCAGAACTCAGTCATGTGGCATTACTTAATTATATAGGAGGCTGGGAAGTGTAGTATAGTAAGGTGCCAGAGGGAAGAGAAAAGGCTTTGTTGAACACCTAGTCATTTGCTACATAAATGCTATTTGAGATCCATCTCTTTTCCTCTTCCCCACTGACCTTTTTCTACCACAACTGAGGTATGAAGAATCTCTTATAACCCTTCTGGTCACTCATTGTGTCTCCTCAGTAGATCCATTTAAGACCCAAGTTCTAATCTCTATTCCTTTTATCTTGCCTTTTTTAAAAGAAATCTATTTTATTGATTTTTTCCAGAGGAAGGGAGACGGATAGAGAATTAGAAACATCAATGAGAGAGAAGCATCAATCAGCTGCCTCCTGCACACCCCCTACTGGGGATGTGCCTGCAACCAACGTACATGCCCTTGACCAGAATCGAACCCGGGACTCTTCAGTCCCCAGGCCGACGCTCTATCCAGTGAGCCAAACCGGCGAGGGCTATCTTGCCTTTTTAATTCTATAATTCTGTTAATGTCTCTGGCTTCTGAGAAGAGTCTGAGGACAGGCCAATGGTGAGAAGCAGAAGGCAAAAGCTGTGGATCCTAATTATGGCATGGCCACCAGAGCCATTGCTGGATCCTTAGCATTGTACCCAAAAGGGTCTAGTGGCCCCAAGCCCCAAAGCCTGTAGTAATGTGTACTTTCAGATCCCAAAGTCCTTGAAAGGACGGGAGGTTTTGTCTGAAATGGCCTGCTCCATTGATAATGCACCTACTCTTCCAGGGATGGGAAGAAGATTCTTTCTTCCTAGGGCACAAACAGCACTTCTTTTTTCATCTCCTGTGATACAGAGTAGGAGTACTGTAAATGCCAAGCAGTATGGATTTTTAGAAAGATGAGTCATTACTTCTGTGTGTTTTTTTCAAGGCAATTATTCATCTAGTCTGAATCTCTTCGAGATGAGCCAGTAAGTCTGTTATACAGACAAAGAGAATGGCTGAGCCCCCAAAAGCCAAAAGGTTGATTTAGGTTAATAGGAAAGCTGGGACAAATGACTTTTAGAAAAAGTGCATCTGTTTTGAGAAAAGAATTGAAATTCATAACTCAAGGGCTGACACTGCTTACCAGTGTAACCCTTGGCTTTAAAGATCCTCTGACACCAAAGGCCTGGGTTATTTTTGTGAAAGGAGGAGTCTAACTTGTGTTTTACTTTCTTCAGGGAAGAACCCAACTCCTATGAAATGTCTTCTAAGCTTAAAGCTACAGAGAGAGAGAGTTAATTAACAGGCAATAATATCATAAACATTAAGTATACAAGCTATCTAAGGAAACAGATCACCTCACCACCCCCCCAGTCTTGTAAATACCACCACTTCCTACAGTTTCCCCATTTGAACTTTGTCCCCCTAACCCTACCCCCATTCCCACCCTTTTTGCTGCCTACAGTTTTCCTCTGCCTTGAATCACCATCTTTTGCCTCCAAAGTTATGATTCCAAGCTTTAGTGGTCCCCTCAGCTTCTTTTAAGTACCCAGAAAATAGCTGCTTATTGCCCTTTGCATACCCTTAATTCTGCTGAGGGGGATGAGGGGCGGGAATCTCTTCTGTTGTTTTTAAAAACTAGGATTACTTCCATTTTTTTTCTTTATTTGTTAGACAGGATGATAAACCATGGCTTGCTGCTAGAAAAAGAGAACAAAATTCCCTACCCTAACCCCTCCTGAGGTAGACCTGTTCCCTCGCTTATACGTAGGTACTGCCAAGCCAACCAGCAAACAATATAGCTAGCTATCCCCACCTTGCATGGATTTATGAAACCAGGAGCCTGAACCTATTTCATGAAGAATTGCTCTACTCACTTGGGTACTGGGAAAGTCCAAGATACTTCACATTTGTTTGTGCCTACTACATGCCAGGTGGCAAAATCCTGCATTCTAGTCCCTGTGAGTACCATGGGAGACAGTATTCTGCTCAGATAGTTTAGATCATTGATGGCTTTACTTTTTAGTGATCAAGAAGAAAATGTGTTACAATTAATGGATTGTAGAAAATGTTAACTTTAAATCTTCAGCAGTATCTTTTGAAGAAGAAATATTCCATTTTGCAAGGATGAACTAATCCAGGAAATGAGTTCAGGAAAGAGAAAACAGTTCTACAGATGTTGAAATTCCAGTTACATACTTAACACTTTGTCAAATGGGGTTACCAATTTAAGCTCTAACCTCAAGTTTGGCATGATATAACCAGTTGAGCACATGTAGTGCAGAAGATGGTGAGAGAAGGTAACATCTTAATGTCATGTCATCAAGTACTTGCCCACCCTCCAGTTCAGTGGGTGAAGTGTCAATTCATCAGGCCTGAGTTGTGACTCCAGAAGGAATCAGTCTAATTCTTCATCCCAACAGAACTGAGCAAGTTGTTATCTGTCAATAAATAGCTAGCTTTAAGATTCCATGCTGGGAATCAACTTTTTTGAGTCATAAATTGTTTCTCATTCTGCATAAACACTAACTACATTCAAATCTTAGTTAAAAAGTAGTTCATGGAGTATTTTCCCCTTTGCCAAAAGACATCAAATCATGCCACACTTCTCCATGCATATTTTGCTTTTTGGTAAACTAAAGATGGGCAGAAGTTCTTGGTCTATAAAGTGTTTGGAGTGTCTGGGCTTTGGAGGAACAAAGCATCTTAGAAAGGCTATGTTATTCCGATTCTAACACCAAGGGAAGGCTCCTTTCCCTCTAATTTTTGAGCAAACTTTTTGACTATACAAGTAATCAAAAGCATTAAAGTCAAAACATCAATGGACTTGGATTTCGAAACCATAATTTCTGTTTTGCTTTATTTGTGCCTAGCTAAAACCCTATGGGTTAGTCTTTGTTTTGCTCTTTAAAAAGATAACCTTTGATAAATGTGATGAGAACACCCAACTGTAAATTCTAACATTGCCCTTGGATAAAATGCTGTTCCAAATTCTTTCACTCCCCTCATATTTGAGACAGAAGTCATATTTACCTAGATATTTATTGACAGATAATAGCTTGCTAAATTCTGTTGGAACAAAGAAGTAGCCTGATTCTAAGCCTCCTGGACTCACCTTAATGTTCCTGGTGTCTGGTATCCTTCCTGGATCTGAAAGACTAATCAAATTCTTTTGGGTAGATAAAGTGCCATTGAAAATAGAAATTTCATATTGCATGGGGCTTTAAAAACATTTTTTGAAGGGTATCATATAGAAAACTACTCAAACAAACTTATTACTCAAGAAAGAGAATAGTATCAGCCACCTCCCTCAGAGTACACCCATTATTCCTCCTTTCAGGCAGTATTGCCCCAAGATAAGCACTATTCCAACACTAAAAATTAGTTTTGCCTATTTTCGACTTTTAAATAAATAGAAGCATACAATATGTTCTATTCTGTGTCTGGCTTGTTTCACTCAACGTTTTGTTTATGAGATCCAACTATGTTGTGTCTGATTTTAGTTTGTTCATTCTCAGTTCTGTATAGTATTCCATTGTGTAAATATACCACAGTATATTTATCCAATGTACTATAGTCAGGCAGTATTTGGATTGTTTCCAGTTTGGGGCTGTCACAGTCGGCTGTGATCTGTATTTGTGTTTCAAAGTTCTTGTGTTGGAGTAATTTATTTATTTTGTTGGTAAAAATCACTTTTCCCAGGGAATGCCTTTAATTCCAAGCTAATTTGCACATTCTCTTTTACTTGTTGAGGTAATTAGAGCTAGGATCAGTAAAGTAAAAAACGTCGAATCAATTATCAAAGAGATGGTGAGTAAATCAACCTCCTGGAACAAACATAGTTTATAAGTTTAAGTAAATGAGTGCAATTTTCTACTCAAACATTCTAACATGTAGTTTAGTTCATAAATATTTATAGCCTCAGAGTTATAAGTCAGCAGTCTTTGGAGTTACTAAAACAAACCTTGCAATATTATAGATATGCTCTTTGTCCTTTTTTAGTAAGTAGCCTTAGAAGTTCAACTTTATAATGATGATATATAGAAGAAATCAAAATTTAGCTTAAATATTGTGAAACTGGTATGTAAATATATATTTGCTAAACTTCTTCCTTACATGTCTAAGCAAAGGGTAATAGTTAATCCAGTGTTTCACATTATCAGAGATGCTTGTCAATATCTTAAATTTTCTCCCCATGTTTTCTCATATACTGCTATTTGAAACTTGTAGCCTCTGGTTTCAACATTTATCTTTTTAAAAAATATATATTTTTATAGATTTCAGGGAGGAAGGGAAAAGGAGAGAGATGGAAACATCAATGATGAGAGAGAATCATTGATTGGCTGCCTCCTGCACACCCTCAATGGGAATCCAGAGTACAACCTGTGTATGTGCTGAGCAGGTATCGAACTGTGACCTCTTGGTTCATAGGTCCACTCTCAACCACTGAACCATGCTGGCTGAGCTCAACATTTATATTAATTGAGGCCGAATCAAAGGTACTTAGGACTTTTTTTTCCCACAGTGATGTCGATATAAATTCATCTGATAATAATTACTAAAAGTTCCACTGACTTGAACTAAATTAAATAATGTTTTATAAACTAGTTAAGACATGAAGACACCTCTGGGTGTTCTGATGGTTTCATTTGCATTCCCTCTTTTACATTTCTGTATTTTAGATCTGTCAACTAGGAAAAGGTGGTATGATTAATAATGATTTGACTATGAAATTAAAGTGAAGTCAAGTATGACCTTGAGATATCTTGAGCAAGCCCCTAATATTGAAGAGATAGAGATTGAGAAGAAAGACATGGAACGTAAGAGGGGAAAATACAAAGAATGCTTCTTTAACATGTTGAATTAGAGAGGGCGGCTAGACAAGCCATCAGTAGTAAGCATAGTGAGAAAATTAGCAGCATATCTGAAAAATGAAAGGATTTCAACTTTTAAAAAAGAGTAAATGGGAAAGAACTCTAAGGATAGGAACATATTAAAAGCAAATATGTAAACATTTCTGTAGTGCAGGTGTGTGGAGTTGAGACGAATCTGAGAAAAGGTGCCTACTCTCAAAACAACTTATGACAAACAGGTGGAAAACTAAGCGCCCAGATGGAGCTTGAAGATTGGGTTTCCCAGATGTAGAGCCTGAGATAAGAATTCACCTGAAAGTGATTTAATCGTAGGCATTCCAAAGTAGGGAAGTGTGAAGAGGGCTTAGGAAGAGAAGGAGGCCAAGCAGAGTACAGCAGCTAGCAAAGCCCACGGAGGGTAGCTTGGGCTTGGTCCTAGAGCAGTGGTTCTCAACCTTGGCTGCACATTAGATTCACCTGGAAATCTTTTTAAAATCCTGGTTTCTGGGCCTCATCCTCCAGAAATTCTGTCTCTTTGTTACTAATGTTGTGGCCTCACCCCATCACAAAGAAACAGAATTTCCGGAGGATGAGGCCCAGAAATCAGGATTTTAAAAAGATTCACAGGTGATTCTAATGTGCAGCCAAGGTTGAGAGCCACTGTCCTAGAGGGACCTTGGGGCAATGATCACACCTCAGAGTTGTCCCCATCCGGAGCACAGGGACTGGAGTGTTGCTACTCCTGGATTATCAGTGGTTGGTCAAAGACTACCTCTGGAGGCACCTCTAGCTCTCTCTTCCCTAGCAGCAGGGACAGGCCTCCAATATGGAGATGCAGGTGCTGCTGTAGAGCAAGAACGCTCTCAGGGAGCAGGTGTGCGCAAAAATGCGGAAGGGATCCAAGGGGATAACACGCAGAGCTCTAATGGCATCTACTACAGAGCTCGAAAGCATCATTATTAAAATAGGCAATATCTCCAAAAGCAAGATCTGAAAGTGAGAAATGAAATACTGCAGCTTTGTCCTGGCCCCCTCTGGATGTCTCCGGGAGGAAGGACTGTCAGAACACTTCCCAGACATGCAGCCACCTGGAGCTGAGAGAGAGAAACCTTTTGTCCTCTGGTGATGGAGTTGTGATAAGGTAATAAATAAGCCTGGTGCTTCAAAGGCAGCCAGTATGTGAATCTTTGATGAAATGAAGGGGATGCCAGATAAAATGGCAGATGAAGGAAGAAAGTGAGCCTTGAGTGTGTTCAAGTCCCTAGTTCTTGTCATTCCTCATTTTTGCTATGGTTCAGATTCAGATGCCAATTGATTTGTCTCTCTATATCAAGCACTGCTCTAGGGCTGAGGCTGTTGATGTTAATAGAACAAACAGAGCCCTCTGCCCTCATGGAGCTTACAGTCTGGTGGGGGAGAACACCAATTATATTTGTGAGTTAGTTGCCTCCCACTAGACTGTAATGTCTCATAGGAATGAGTGCTATGAAGAAAAAAAGCTAATCAGAGTAAGCGGATATGATAAGAAGGATATTTGAAATAGGATTGACAAGGGGGGTCATTCTGTAAGGGGACATTCAAGCAAAGAAGTGAATGAAGAGAGCGTGTGTGCTAGGCGAGGATTTAGGCAGGACTTCAGTTTCTGTTGATCACAACCAAAAGAGTCTTAAAAACTGTAATGACTATTTTAAAAATACCATTGTTTCATGATACTGTATTTGAGCAGATCTACAGTGGCCCTCTTGGCTAAGGGAAGCATTCTGTCTGTGTCTCGTCTTGCCAAGAAGTCTCTAAGTGAGGGCCCCCACTTTATGCTTTGCCTAGTTGGTAAGGGCTGAGTGTGCAAAAGGCTGTGGCTGATACGACAAGCTGAAATGTAGTGGAAGAGATTTTCCTTTATGGTAATTTGGATTATAACACTGGAACCTTTCTTTCCTAGTTCAGTTTTAAAAAAATTAAATGTGCTTATGTGACCTTTTACAATATCAGACTTTGTATTCCAAGGGTGTATTCTCTTTGTTTTTTGTTTAAATCAGGTTCATTTAAGTATCAATTGCATACAGTAAAATTCACCTGTTTTAGATGTAACACAAAGTGGTGTTACCTCCCCCACACTCAAGACACAGAACATGTATCCTTGAAAACATCTTCTTTTTGTCTTTCTTTGTTGATGAGTTGGGGATGCAAAGGTACACAAATATGGAAAAAAAATTAATACTTGAAAACTGAACCTGAATCTTTGCCTGGAAGTTTGAGTTTGGGGATAAACAAACTATCATATAATAATCTTCACTAAGCATGTTTTTCTATTAATTCAGCTGTTTCTTTTAGGTACATAAATGGAAAATAGTAATATATTAAAATTATATTATTTACCTGGAATTTTGAACTGTAGAGGTTTGACCAATTTTTATATATAATAATGTAAAAATATATGTTTTAAGAATAACTGAACAGTTTCTTCTTGGTAAGCAACTACTATTTGGTTGAAATGGGATATTCCTTCAGGAATTAATTTTGTTATTATGCTCAAATGCTAGTTTTAGTATAGGATGTGAATAACCTTGTTCCTTCACTATCCCTACTCTCTCCTGCAGCCTCTATCAATGACCTTCACTAACTCTCCAGGGATATCTTTTTTCACTTGTTTTCAACAAGCCAGGTCTCCTCTATCTAGGGAGAAAATTCAATTAATCCTTCTCTCTCAAATCCAGTAGCTAACATTTGTTGAGTGCCAGACAATTGCTTTATAGTCACACATTATTCCCACAAATCCTAGCATACAGGTGATATTTTACAGAGAAAAATATAATGGTTGCATTTATAGAGTATAGGTGCTCTGTAGCCCCAGCACATTATTCCATATAATTCTCATAGCAAATCCTGTTACCAATGAGGAAACTGAGGCTTAAAGTGGGCAGAAGAGTGCAGGGTATTTCAGGCTATTGGTTCATGTTATTCTTGCAGTTTGATTGCTCTTGACTCTGTCCCCAGCTCTGCGGCATGGCTACATATCTCCTTCATTGCCTGTGCCTTAGTCTCTTGACTTTTACTCAAAGTTTGTTTGGGCCACAAATTATAGAAACTCTCTCAAACTGGCTAAAATTTTAAATAGTAAATTTATTATAAAGATAGAAGGTTTGCCTTCAATTTAAAAAAAAGTGCAAAGGGCCTAAATAGACACTTCTTCAAAGTGGATATACAGAAGGCTGAGAGACATATGAAAAAATGCTCAAAGTCACTAATCATCTGAGATAGGCAAATTAAAATGACAGTGAGATAGCAGCTCACACCTGTCAGAATGGCTACCATCAACAAATCAACAATTGACAAGTGCAGGTGAGGATGTGGAGAAAAGGGAACCCTAGTACACTGCTGGGGGAATGCAGACTGGTGCAGCTTCTGTGGGAAACGATATGGAGTTTCCTCAAAAAATTAAATATGAAACTGCCATTTGACCCACTAGTCCCACTTCTAGGAATATATCCTAAGACACCCAAAACACCAATCAGAAAGAATACATGTGCCCCTATGTTCAAAGCAACACAATTTACAATAGCTAAGATTTGGAAACAGCCCAAGTACCCATCAGCAGATAAGTGGATATAAAAGATGTGGCACATTTACACAATGGAATACTATGCAGTGGAAAAAGGAAGAAGAAGGAGGGGGAGGAGGAGGAGGAGGAGCGAAATAAGCCAGTCAGAGAAAGATAAGTATCACATGATCTCACGCATATGTGGAATCTAATGAACAAAATTAACTGATGAACAAACTAGATTCAGAAACATAAACATAGAACCATGGAACAGATTGAGGAATTTCAGAGGAAAGGCAAGGTGAAGAGGTAGGTGGGGGGAGATTAACTGGAAAATTTATATGCATATATGCATAGCCCATAGACACAAACAATAGTGTGGTGAAGCCCTGGGAGGAACGGGTGCCAGGTGGAGGGGGTCAATGAGGGAGAAAGGGGCACATCTGTAATACTTTCAACAATAAAGATATATTTTTTTTAAAGATAGAGGGTTATCTCACAAAACACATGGTAGAGCAGACCATACTGTTAGGCTTCTGACAGAAGTGGCACCAGGAATTAGGAAACAATCAGGAACCAGGGTAAATTGGCCAGGCTTCTCCTTGGGGACTAAATTTTTTCATTTATTTGAACATGAAGACCTTTTTACATAGTGTATCTTTTTTTAATTCTTTATTGTTTAAAGTATTACATAAGTCTCTCCTTTATCCCCCATTGACCTCTCCCCGGCTGCCCCCACCACCCAGCACATGCCCTCACCCCACTACTATCCGTGTCCATTGGCTATGCTTATATGCATGCGTACAGGTCCTTTGGTTTACCTGCTACCCTCTCCCCTTCACCCCACCACATCT
>NW_006291567.1:65958-75582 GCF_000327345.1 Myotis davidii
CAATGCCCTCGGATCTGTATCAGTGAAGAAATTGCTTCGGCATATGTCTGAGATTGTGTTGCTTTTGGATTCTTCTAGTATTTTTATGGTTTCCCATCGTATATTTAAGTCCTTTATCCATTTTGAGTATATTTTTGTGTATGATGTAAGTTGGTGGTCTAGTTTCATATTTTTTTTGTATGTATCTGTCCAGTTTTCCCAAGACCATTTATTGAAGAGACTGTCTTGATTCCATTGTATGCTCTTGCCACCTTTGTCAAATATTAATTGAGCATAATGGCTTCGTCGATTTCTGGGTTCTCTTTTCAGTTCCATTGGTCTACATGTCTGTTCTTGTGCTGGTACCAGGCAGTTTTGAGAACAGTGGCTTTGTAGTGTAGCTTGATATCTGATATTGTGATCCCTCCAATTTTGTTCTTCGTTCTCAAGATTGCTGTAGCTATTCGGACTCTATTTTTTATTCTAAATGAATTTTTGGAGAGTTTGTTCTGGGTCTTTGAACTATACCGTTTGTATTTTAATAGGGATTGCATTGAATTTATAGATTGCTTTGGGTAGTATGGACATTTTAATGATGTTGATTCTACCAATCCATGAACACGGTATATTCTTCCATTTGTTTATGTCTTCCTCTATCTCTTTGTTCAGTGTCCTGTAATTTTCTGAGTACATGTCCTTTACATCCTTGGTTAAATTTATTCCTAGGTATCTTAATTTTTTGTTGCATTGGTAAATGGGTTTTTTTCAGTTTCTCTTTCTGTGAGTTCATTATTGATGTATAAAAAAGTCATAGATTTCTGGGTGTTAATTTTGTATCCTGCTACATTGCCAAATTCATTTATTAATTCTAGTAGGTTTTTTTATGGGGTCTTTAGGGTTTCCTATGTACAAGATCATGTCATCTGTGAATAATGACTGTTTTACTTTTTCTTTTCCAATTTGGATTTCTTTTATTTCTTCTTTTTTTGTCTGATCACTATGGCTAGCATTTCCAGTACTATGATGAACAGGAGTGGTGAAAGTGGGCATCTCTGTCTTGTTCCTGTTCTTCTGTGAAATTGTTTTAGTTTTTGCCCATTGAGTATGATGTTGGCTGTAGGCTTATTATGTTGGGATATGATCTCTCTATTCCCACTTAGCTTAGAGTTTTTATCAGGAAAGTTTGTTGGATTTTATCAAATGCTTTTTCTGCATCAATTTATATGATTATGTGATTTTTAAAAATATTTTTTATTGATTTCAGAGAGCAAGGGAGGAGAGAGAGAGAGAAACATTGATGAGAGAGACACATGGATCAGCTGCCTGCTGCACACCCCTTACTGGGGATTGGGCCTGCAACCCTGGCATGTGCCCCGACTTGGAATCCAACCCAGGACCTCTTGGTCCATGGGACAATGCTCAATCCACTGAGCTACACCAGCCAGGCTGATTGTGTGATTTTTATCTCTCAATTTCTAATGTAATGTTGGATCCAGTTTGCTAGAATTTTGTTGAGGATTTTTGCATTTATGTTTATCAGGGATATTGGCCTGTAATTCTCTTTCTTTGTAGTGTCTTTATCTAGTTTTGGGATTAGGGTAATGCTGGCTTCATAGAAAGAGCTTGGAAATGTGCCTTCCTCTTGAATTTTTTTGAATAGTCTGAGGAAGATAGGTTTTAGTTCTTCTTTGAATTCCATTTGCCTGATAGATATTTTTTCATCCCTTTACTCTCAGTCTGTGTGTGTCCCTTATTCTGAGGTGGGTCTCCTGCAGACAGCACATATTTGGGTCATGTTTTCTTATCCATTCAACCACTCAATGTCTTTTTATTGGAGCATTCAGTCCCTTTACATTCAAGATTATTATTGGTAGGTACTTGTTTGTAGCCATTTTTAGTTTTTATGCCTATGTTCCTTCTTCCCTTTTTATTTCTTCTTTTTACAACAGTCTCTAGCATTTCTTGCATTGCTGGCTTGGTAGTGATAAACTCCCTTAGGCATTTTTTAGTCTGTGAAGCTTCTGATTTCTCCTTCAATTTTGAATGATAGCCTTGCTGGATAGAGTATTCTTGGACTCAGTCCCCTGCCCTGCAGCACTTTATATACTTCCTTCCATTCATTTCTAGCCTAATGTGTTTCTGTTGACAAATCATTTGATAATCTAATGGAATATCACTTGTAGGTAACTATCTGTCTCTTGAAGCCTTTAGATTCTCTCTTTGTCATTAACATTTGCCATGGTAATTATAATGTGTTTTGGTGTGGGTCTTTTTGGGTTCATCTTGTTTGGGACTCTCTGTGCTTGTGTGACTTTCGTCTCCAAATCAGGAAAGTTTGCTGACATTATTTCTTCAAGTAGGTTTTCAAACCCTTGCTCTTCTTCTTTCATTCTGGAACCCCTGTTATTCGTATGTTGCTTCATTTCATGTTGTCCCAGAGCTCCCTTAGGCTCTCTTCCTGCATTTTAATTTTTTTCTCCAAGTGTAGTTCAGATTGGATGTGTTTTGCTGCCCTGTCTTCTAATTCACTAAATTGGTCCTCTGCTTCTTCTAGTCTACTATTGAAACCTTCCATAATTTTTTTTGTTGTAGCTATATCACTCTTTATTTCCCCTTGATTCTGACATAAGTTGTTGATTTTCTCATCCATCTGGTTTATGAACTGTATGACCCTTATTTTGAATTCTTTTTCTAACAAAGTACATCCTCATTTCATTTAGTTCCTTTTCTGGCGATTCCACCTTCTCTTTCCTTTGGGGGTTGTTTCTTTGTCTCCCCATTTTTGCTCTCACCAAAGGATCTAGGCATCAAGTTGCACTGGGCTTGTAACTGCAGCGGCGGGCTTGTGATTTGCGTGGTCATGGCATCCAGGGTTGCTGCGTGAGGCACCCAGTGTTGCTGTGGAGGGCTTAGTGGTGGCTAGTGTGGTTGTGGCATCCAGGGTTGCTGCATAAGGCTTGCTGTTAGTGCATGGACAGGGTGCCCAGGTTTGCTGTGTAAGGCTTGGTTGTTTGTGTGCAGTCGCAGAGCCTGGGGCTAAAGTGTCTGGCTGGTGGGAGGGGACCATGCTCTGGAACTCACAGGAGCCTGTGTCTGGGGAGGCTATAGTCTCAGTGTTCATGGGTCCACAGCCGAGGCAGCAGGTCCCTGGCCGGAGTGGCTGTAGGGTCCTAGGTGGTGTCCAAGGGCATCCTGGGTGGAGGTGTATCTGGGCTCCCAGTCACAGAAACTCTCCCATTCAAGATTGCATGGCCTCTGCAGCAAAGCCAGCCACCCTGGGAGAGATTGCAGCAGTAGCAGAGGTTGCCCAGCTAGGGGAGCCTGGTCCACTAGCCCCAAAAGTCCTGTGGAATCTAACTGTCCCCCCCCACACACACACACACAGCACGTCTGTGCACTCCTCTTTTTGCTCCCTCACTCACTCACACTCTCTTCTTCACTGCCGTCCTGCTGGCCACCATCTTCCTTCTCCTACATAGGGTATCTTTAATATCCAGTAACTAATGTTCCTTAGAGCCTTGCTACACAAACTGAGATCCATGGACCAACAGAATCACCTGAGAACTTGTTAGAAATGCAGAGTCTCAGGAAGCACCCCAGGCCTACTGCATCAGATTTAACATTTTAACAAGTTTCCCTGGTGATTTGTGTGCACATTAAAGTTTGAAAGCACAGCATTGTTTAGAGCACAATTAGGAGAAATATTAATCTATCAGGCCTACATCAGATCAGGAGATTCAGCAATACCTTTATAGATTTGAACCCCTAGATCAGTGATTCTCAACCTTCTGGCCCTTTAAATACAGTTCCTCATGTTATGAGCCAACCATAAAAGTATTTTCATTGCTACTTCATAACTGTAATGTTGCTACTGTTATGAAGCATAATGTAAATATCTGATATGCAGGATGGTCTTAGGCTACCTCTGAGAAAGGGTCATTCGACTGCCAATGGGGTCGCGGCCCACAGGTTGAGAACCACTGCCCTAGATAATAACATTAGCAAACTTGTTTGGTACATTCTTCAAGAGGCATCCACTAGATATTCCTTTAAAATGTGAGTTCTGTGAAGCAGGGACTTTGTGTTTTGTTGTTACAGCTGTGCCCCTAGCTGCTAAAAATAAAAATAAAAATAAAAAGCCTGACACATGGTAGGCACTCAATTGAAACTTGTTGAAAAGTTTTAACAAGCATAAGAAAAAGTGACACAGGATAAAGGAATGTAATATAATCACTCATTCCCTCAACACTCTGTAGTACTTGACTTTGCTTCAGTATTGGACATTTTAAAAGTTTACTACATGAGAATTATACTAGTTAACAAGGACTAACTACCAAACCAAATTGACCAGAAACTGTACAATGGCTCAAATGCAGTAGAACTTTGTCTTGTTCACTTACCAGTACTCAGCAGGTAAACAGATGAACAGGGTATTCTCCTCCATACAGTCACTCAGGACCCAGGCTGATGGAAGCACTACTACTTTCAATGTGTGTCTCCCAAGTTACTCTGGGAGTCATTTCATTTTAGCCAGCTGGAAAGGGAAAGGAGATTGAAAGAGTACGTGGGAGTGTTTTCTAGAGGGAGCATGAGAGTAGCAGATAGCCATCCTTCAGAATAGCCTCAATGAGCTCTGCTTTCTGGTATTCATGATCGTACATAGCCCCCTCCCACACTGAATGAGTTGACCTGCATAACAAATAAGATATTGCAGAAATGACAATGTGTGACTTCCAGGACTGAGTCTTACTCTCTTGAATCACTCACTCTGAGAGAAAATAGCTGCCATATTATGAGAATACTAGAGGCCCAATGCACGAAATTCATGCAAGAGTAGGCCTTCCTTACCCCAGCTGCCGGCACCGGCTACCCTCTGGCACCGAAGACCTGGGCTTCCCTCCAGCCGCTGGCAGGCACCCAGGACCCCAGCTTCCCTCGCAGCCCTGGCTTCGTCCAGAAGGATGGAAGGACGTCCAGAAGGACGTCTGGTCTAATTAGCATATTATGCTTTTATTATTATAGATTCAAGTATTACCACAGAAGGGTTCATAGGCCTCCCACCAACAGCCATATGAGTGAGCCAGCTTGGAAGTGAACCCTCCAGTCCTGAGCAAGCCTTCAGATGACTGTAGCCCCAGCCAACACCTTGACTGCAGCCTCATAAGAGACCTGAGCTAGATCACCTAATGAATATAATATACTACTCCTGAATGCCTGAACCCTCAGGAACTCAAATAACATATGTCTGTTGTTTTAAGCTAAGTTTCACAATGAATGAATAATACATTTTCACTCATTTCATTGGCTAGAAATCAGCCACATGGCCACACATAATTGCAATGAAGGCTGGGAAAAGCACTCTAGCCCAGGAAGAAGAGAACATGGATTTTGCTAAGCAGTCAGCAAACTTCCACAGGAGTAGAAAGAATAATAACAATAAAATCAAGCAGAAATATAATTGCGAACCTGGTTTCAAACCATAGAACTACTGGACACACTTGATCCTTTTTATCTTTTCAAAGTCCTCCCACCCTAAAAAGCCATCTCCAGTCCCTGCCTTCTTTATGAAATTTTCTGTGTACTTCAAGCCACCTCTCTTTCACCCTCCCTCCCTTCCTTCCTCCTTCCCTCCCTTTCTCTTCTGAACTCCTGTAACACTTCTTGGCTTGATCTCTTCTGTATGCAGCAATAAATGTCACTAGTTCAGAGACAGGGAGCATCATGTATTTCTTTGGGATAGCTCATATCACTGTCTAGGACGATTATTTCGCTTTTAATGTCTGTATATCTTGTCTTCCCAATTATATTTAAGATCCTGGAGGGCAGAGGCCAGTGGAGGTGGATGATATATGATATGTGACCACATTAGCTCAATAATCTGTAAAGTGATTTATTGAAACCACCAAATCTAATTGTAATGAGGGTTGAATTTTAATAGGAATTCAGTCCCTTCCCTAGATCACTAAACATGATCACAACCATGTATTTAAAGTTATTTTCTCTAAGCCAATGATGGCGAACCTTTTGAGCTCAGCGTGTCAGCATTTTGAAATACCCTAACTTAACTCTGATGCCATGCCACATATAGAAATTTTTTGATATTTGCAACCATAGTAAAACAAAGACTTATATTTTTGATATTTATTTTATATATTTAAATGTCATTTAACAAAGAAAAATCAACCAAAAAAATGAGTTCGCATGTCACCTCTGACACGCGTGTCATAGGTTTACCATCACTGCTCTAAGCATTAGATCATATCCTCGGTACCTTGCACAGGGTAATCAATGAATATTATTTGAATGTAATTTTAACAACACCTGCAAAAGAGAAACTTGATTAAATTTTGTATAAAAATATACAATATTTAGAAAAATGCAGTGAAAATAGTTTTTAAACTAGATTTATTTTGACATTACTTGCTCACCGGTGGATTAGAAGATCCTAATAAACTTTAAATTTTAACCACTTCTTGGTTTTATAAAAGCACACTGTGATTTCATTTACTCTCATTAACAGCCCCTCTCTATGATATATATTAGTCATTTCAAATAATTGCATAGGCTTTATATTCACCTTCCATTTGTATCTTAGCTTGATGTCAAAAGTAATGACTCAAGGACTGGCAAGGAGATATTGCTTCATAATAAATTTATGAAGAGTTTATCAAGCATGTTCACTGTTCTTTGTCAAGCATCTTGTAGCTAAACATAGCAAGCATACCATTTAAAGTAACAATGCTCACAGTAGAAGCTTTTAAGAAGGATCACAGAATGCAGCTCCTTGAAAAAGTCAAGATAAAAAAATTCACCCTGTGATCAATTACTTCTACCAACAAATACTATGGTGATAACATTGGTATTATCTGTTCTGAAAAAGCCTTATTTTCATATCATATGTTGAGTTTTTAAGACCTCTGAAATATTAGAATAATTCTTATTGGTTGAACTCATGGAATATGTAGTCTAACTAACTATGTAAATTCTTTAAATCAATTATTCACACTATGTATAAGTATTGTTCAAGGAAACTCAGCAGTTTAGATTTTAAAATGCTTGGCCTTTCAATGTGAGAAAAACAAAGAATATGATTCTGAGCCTCTCCCCAAAGACAAATGTTCTAATCTGACTTGAATCACTACATGTTAAACATATTTTTCCTCATTGCTGAATTAAATTATGGAATTGATTTGTATTACAGATTCCATAGAAATTGCAATGGCTTTGAGCACTGGCAGACATACTGAGAGTACAAAGATCATTGGTACAAAGAAAAGGTTCTTTGTGTTATGTCTTCATGTGTTGAGATCCCAGAGTCCCTGAAGTGATATTATCAGTTAAGTATGCCACACTCTGGTCTTGTAAATAAAACATGACAATCTGAAGGTCAGAAGAATTTTACCAGAGTGCTCTGGCTGCTAAAAGTAGGACCCATGATTGACAGACATCTTCTGTACAATTGTGTTCTTTATTCTAATGAATCACCAAAGTTCAATGTATAATCACATTTCATATGCTCCCTTCCAAATAATTTTTTTAAATATGTCCATTGCCTCTTAGCAGTCACAACTGTTTATAAAATACTGCAAGCACCACAGTATTTGTTAATTTGTCCATATCCTGTAAATTTACCATGATTGCATCACTGAAAGGTTAATAGAGATAGAAAGCTGGTTAGAAAAAATTACTATGAAAATATACACCATGAAAAGTTAAATTAAAATACACTGTTATCACTCACACAAAAAAAATAGTGAACTATTTTCAGAAAAAAAATGTATATATATTTGGAATAATGCTATTATCATGGACCAAACAGATTCAGTATTAAGCAAACATCAAATTACTCTTAGTTAGAAAACATACAAATCAAAGATCAAAGGCACTAATAGAAGATTTACAGAAGAAGGGATACCCCTCCCCCCCCCAGACCAGCAGGGGACATAATTTAGAATAATTTCTAAGACTTTAAGAATACTTAGGGAGCACTTGGCTATGGGTTAAGGTAATCATTTGAAATCACCAAAGTCTGTGTTACAGTTGAACAGTAAATGGATTTATTTATGGATACTGAAATCATTCATTGGTATATAAGAAATTAGATGAGTAAATATGAAGTATATATACTAGCCAGACTCAAGATAAAAATAAAACTAAGGGAAACATGGCTGGCTGGCGTGGCTCAGTGGGTGAACACTGACCTATAAACCAGGAGGCCACGGTTAGATTCCTGGTCAGGGCACAAGCCCAGGTTGTGGGTTCAATCCCCACTGTGGGGCATTCAGGAGGCAGCTGATCAATGATTCTCTCTCATCATTGATGTCTCTCTCTCCCTACTCCTTCTTCTCAGAAATCAATAAAAATATATTTAAAAAAAAATAAAAACAAGGGAAACACAATAACACCTTCAAGGCATTTAACAAAGAGCTGGTTAAGAGTCAGAATATTCAAGTGTCACATATATCAGTGCTCCTCAAGCTATTATTGTCATAGGCCAATAACTTTATAAAACATAATGAAAGAAAACCATTAGAAAAATATTCAAAAGCATACAAAATGCAAGCCAATGATCACACAATATTACAGTAATGTCAGTTTTTATACACGTTTCTACATGCTTATTCTCAATCCCTGTACTTATCACACACCAGTAACATTTAGTAGACTGGGACTGGTGTTCAGTAACCCTGGTTGGTATAAGACACATTCACCACAAGTTCCATAAGTCAAAATTAATTTTTAAACTTTATGTCAAATGTTTCTTAAAATAAAAGAGCCATAGACAGCCAAAGAAATTGTCACCCCTTTTCCATTTTAACCTGTACAATATTACTTAATGTGTGTTTAAAATATGATACATCATTCTGCACTAAATAACTTCTGTGAAGTGAAAGCTGCCTTCTCTCATTTGCTTGGGTATTTACTTACACCACCACCCCCATCTTGTTCCTTAAATAATTTAAGAAAATTGTATTGAATGTCCTGTGTAATTTTTCTTTCAAACTTATTTGCAGAAGTTGCATCTAATTCTTGGTGCAAATTCAGTTTTGCAGGTACAGTCAGTTTAACCTCAATGGTGTCTTTAAAACATTACACTTCAAATGCTTTTAGGTGAGCTATTGCCAAATGCCCAGCCCCAGATACATGTGTTACTTGGCTCTCCACCTTCAGTTTCTTACCCAGAGCATCCTGCTGTAGTGGAAGAGGATGTGCTGGAGACCAGATCCACTTGGGTTAGAATTTTGGATCTGCAGTACATTATTTTGATACTCCCTGTGCAACCTAGACAAGTTGCTTAAATGCTCTGAGACTCATTTCACCCATTTATCAAATGGAGATAATACTTAGATCAGGTCCTTGGGAAGATTAAGTGAAGCAAAGTAAATACAATGCCTGGCACATGTAGTTGAGCACACAGTAATATTACTTTCCCTCCGTGTCTACTTACCCATGCCTCATTTCCTCCCACCCTGCCCCCGCCCTTACACTCTTGATATTTTGCCTCTGATAAGTTTACTTGCCTCCCTCTGCTAAAGAGGAGGATCAAAGATCATAAAAAATACACCTTTATTAAGTATAGAGGAAATACTATGCTAATACTTGCAGCTTTTCCACCTGGAAAAAAGATGACTCACAGAGGACACT
>NW_006291567.1:75641-126989 GCF_000327345.1 Myotis davidii
TCTCTCAAAATATTTTTAATGCACTAAAAAAAACCAGCAAGTGCTCATCCATCTAATGGAGTCATTTGCCTGTTCCCTCCCCATCTCACAATCAAGCATCATTGCCTGAACAGCACTGTACTTTCAAGGGAGCATTTGATCTCTGTGGTATTTCTCATTCTTAATTGAAATGTATTTGCTTATCTATTAAATATGAAGATGTCCATGATATTAGGAACTTCCTTTAGTCAAATTTTATGCTTTCTTTGGCTTTTTGTTTTTTGTAAAAACTGATCTCTAAGAAAATTGCTCAGTACAAAAAATGATTCCATTTATAATCATTTAATTTAAATGTGTGTTTGAGACAATACATTTAACAAATCAAATCATATGTACTCATAATGTCTATTGCCCATTGTAAGACACTATTTGTGCTTTCTGATCGGTTGCCTAAGCTGATACTGTTGTGCTAAAACCTAGTGCAATGATTCTATCCCACATTCTTGGTTTGGTGCAAATCACAAGATAGGCATCTTTTTCACTCAGTTTAATCCAATGTGGCTACTAAGTGTTTAATTAACTTTAATCATTAAATTAATTCAGATCATTACTAAAAGTCTCAAACAATTTAGAAGTAAATGAAATTAAAAATTAAAGTATGCTTCTTGGTATTTATCCAAAGGAGTTGAAAACTTATCTCTATGAGAAAAGCTGCACACATATTTATAGCAGTTTTATTTATGATTACCCAAACTTGGAAGCAGCCAATATGTAGGTCAATAGATAAATAAATAGTAGTATAGCC
The DNA here is from genome assembly GCF_000327345.1 of Myotis davidii. Taxonomy (NCBI): domain Eukaryota; kingdom Metazoa; phylum Chordata; class Mammalia; order Chiroptera; family Vespertilionidae; genus Myotis; species Myotis davidii. The sequence continues at coordinate 76,426 of NW_006291567.1, forward strand.
AGAAAATGGAATATTATTTAGCACTAAAAAGAAATGAGCCATCAAACCATGAAAAGGCATGGAGGAACCTTAAGTGTATATACTACTAAGTGAAAGAAGACAATCTGAAAGGGCTACATAGTATGGTATGATTCCAACTCTATGATATTCTAGAAAAGGCAAAACTTATGGAGAGAGTAAAAAGATCAGTGATTGCTAGAGGTTGCAGAGGGAGGGGGGAGAGGAAGTCCGGGTGATAATGGTATGTGTTTACATAAGTTCATCAGTTGTAACAAGCATATACTCTGGTAGATGTTGATAATGGGGGAGGCCATGCAAATGTAGGGATAGGAGGTATATGGAAATCTCTATACCTTCCCCTCAATTTTGCTGTGAGCCTAAATCTACTCTTAAGAAGTAGTCTTAAAAAAATATTAAAGTTACCCCCACCTCAGACCACCTCCCCACCCACATACCCACAAACACAACACCTTCCTACATTCCCACCAATGTCTTCCCAGTCCTAAGATCCTTTATGTTTCTGCCTTGTTATTCAACTCAATCTCAAACTTTAGGCATAACCCATTTGTCAGCCTGTCCCATTATGCTTCTCTCCATGGAAGGTCTTTTTCTTTCTCTTTCACTTTTACTCCATGGTCCCCTCACATGCTAGAAACTGCTTGACACAAGAATTCCAACTAAACAATAAGAAAAATGGATTACTAATTTTGAGGTTTTATTTACACATAACATTATATTAAAGTATACAACATAATGATTTGATATTAGAATATATTACAAAATGATCACTACAATAAGTCTACTTAAAATCCATCACCACACAGAGTTACAAATTGTTTTCCTTGTAATGAGAACTTTTAAGATCTACTCTTAGCAATTTTTCAAATATACAAGACAGTATTATTAACTACTAGAGGCCTGGTGCATGAATTCGTGCACCAGTGGGGTCCCTTGGCCTGGTCTGAGGATTGGGCCAAAACTGACTCTCTGACATCCCCCAAGGGGTCCCAGATTGCAAGAGGGTGCAGGCCAGGCCAAGGGACCCCACTGGTACATGGTCAGAGCCAGGGAGGGATGTGGGAAGTTGGCCAGCTGGGAAGGGACCCTGGGAGGGCTCCAGGGCATGTCATGTCTGGCCCATCTCGCTCAGTCCCGATCGGCCAGACCCAGCAGCAAGCTAACCTACTGGTCGGAGCGTCTGCCCCCTGGTGGTCAATGCACATCATAGTGAGCAGTTGAATGGCCTTAGTATATCATTAGCATACTACACTTTGATTGATTGAACAGACGACCGGACAACCAGACACTTTGCATATTAGGCTTTTATAATATAGGATAATCACCTTGCTGTACATTATATCCTTAGGATTTATTTATTTTATAACTGGAAACTTGTACCTTTTGACTCCTTTCATTCATTTAACTTAATCCCACCTCTGGGCAACCACCAATCTGTTCTCTGATTCTATGAGCTTGTTTTTGTTTTTAAATTCCACATAAAAGTGAGATAATACAATACTTTTCTATCTCTATCTAACTAATTTCACTTACAATAAGACCCTTAGGGTTAACCCTGTTGTCATGAATGGCAAGATTTCATTCTTTTTATGGCTGACTAATGTTCCATTATATATATACTAAATCACACCTCAATAGATATATGTCACATCTTTATCCATTCATCCCTCAATGACACTTAGGTTTTTTCTAGATCGTGGCTATTGTAAATAATGTTGCAATAAACATGGATGTGCTTAATACTTATTAACTTAGTGTTTTGCTTTCTTTGGATAAATACCCAGGAGTGGAATTGCTGGATCATATGGTAGCTCTATTTTTAAATTTTTAAGGAACTTTCTAACAGTTTTCCTTAGTGGCTGCAATTTACATTCCCACCAACAGTGCACAACACTAGTAATTTCTTGTCTTTTTTATAATAGCCTTTCTAACAGATGTGAGATGATATCTCATGGTAATTTTGATTTGCATTTCCCTGATAATTTGTGGTATGAGCATCTTTTCATGTACCTGTTGTCAATCTGTATGTCATCTTTGGGAAAATGTCTATTCAGATCTTCTGCCCATTTTAAATTGGATTGTTTGTTGTTTGTTTGCTATTAAGTTAACATGAGGTTTTTTTATAATTTTTGGATTTTATTCTTTTATCAGCTATATGATTTGCAAATATTTTCTCCCATTCCATAGGTTGCCTTTTCATTTTGTTGCTTGTTTCCTTTGTGAAGCTTTCTTAGTGCGATATAATCCCACTTTATTTTTGCTTTCCTTGCCTTTGCTTTTGGCATCAGATCCAAAAAATCATTGCCAAGACCAGTGTGAAGGAGCTTACTGCCTATAACTTCTTCTAGGAATTTTATGGTTTTAGGTCTTACATTCACGTCTTTAATTCATTTTGAATTAATTTTTGTGTGTTGGGTAAGATAGTAGTCTAATTTCATTCTTATGCATGTGGCTGTGCAGTTTTCCCAATACCATTTATTAAAGAGACTGTCCTTTCCCCATTGTATATTCTTGCCTTCTTTGTCATAAATTAATTGAACACATATGTATGAGTTTATTTCTGGGCTCTTTATTCTGTTCCATTGATCTATGTGTCTGTTTTTATGCCAGTACCATACTGCTTTGATTACTATAGCTTTGTGATATAGTTTGAAATCAGGGAGTGTGATGCCTCCAGCTTTGCTCTTCTTTCTCCATATTGCTGTGGCTATTCAGGGTCTTCTGTTGCTAGATACAATTTTATGGATATTTGTTCCATTTCTGTGAAAAATGCCATTGAAATTTTTATTATTTTTACCTTTTTAAATATATTTTTATTAATTTCAGAAAGAGGAAGGGAGAGAGATAGAAACATTAATGATGGGAGAGAATTATTGATTGGCTGCCTCCTGCATGCCCCCTACTGGGGATCAAGCCCACAACCCTGGCATGTGCCCTGACTGGGAATCAAACTGTGATCTATTTCATGGGGCAACCCTCAGCCATTGAGCCACACCAGCCAGGCACCATTGAAATTTTGATAGGAATTGCATTGACTCTGTTTATTGCTTTGGGTAGTTTGGACATTTTATTTATTCTTCCAATCCATGAGCATGGAAAATCTTTCGATTTATTTGTGCCTTCTTCAATTTTTTTCATTAATGTCTTGAATTACTAATGTTTTAAAACGTGTAAAATTGTATTAGGCGTGCTTTGTATTGTACCCAGGCATGAATTCAGCTGAAGACAATACAATTTGCCTCTGAACTGGAGGTAGAATCAAAGCCTTCTTACAAGTCTTCAGTTTAACTGACTGACTGACCTTATCATTTGCTCTGGAAAGTAAGGTGACCTAAGCCCATGACACTTAGATTGCCCACAAATAACAGGCTCCCTTCCAGTCCACCCACACAGTTCAGCTACCATATTTTAAGTTATGTGCTTTAAAAAGATTAGTTGGGTTTTTGTTCTCAAATCTGTTCATTGAGTCCTTTTACTTTTCTTCATTATGTATAGGGACTTCAGATATATTCATTTCCTATATTCTATGGAGGTGAAAAAATATCTCTCCTATCTATACATAGAAAATTATGGTCTGCTAAGATTATGCCATATATCCAAATCCTACATGAAAGGAATTATAGAGAGGTTATGAATTTCCATTGTAATTGTAAATGTTTGTTCATTTTAAATATTATGCAAACTAATGAAATGTGAGTACTGGGGGGGGGGGAAAGGAAGCAGAATTGGGCAGAGGGAGAAATTGAATGGCAATATGATGATCCCTAGGGCGCTACTTAATAAATAACTTGCCCACTAAACTCCATCTCAGGATCTGCTTCCTGGGAAACCCAACCTACAACAGTGTTGCTATGCATTATAGCATTTAGCGTACGGAAATAAACTGTTTATGTCCATTCAGCTTAAATAAGGTCAGACTTTAGGCTCAGAGAGATTTAGTCCAAGGTATACACTAGCCAGGAAGAGCACAATGTCCTTTATGGGCATAGCTATCTCTTCTCATGAGCTACACTGGCTGACAACAAGAAAAGATGGGAAAACTGGACTTTTTGAAGACATATATGCTAACAATCAAATCTTATAGGAAAGGAAGTTTAGTATATTTAGGGTTAAAATATAGACATTCCCATTAAATATTAATATTAGTGGTTCTGACTACATTAAAACTGAGATTCAAAAAGACATTCAATATTGCAAAAAAAATATCCAGATATTTTTCTAAGATGATACATTTAGGCGAGGGAAAGATCACTCCTCATTACTGATGAGAAAAGAAATATGCTTGACAATAGCTGTGGATGGAGTTGCTACTTGGTCCCCAAAGCATTCAAGATTTAAAAAAGGGAAAAAGTCATTATTTGAAATTTTCCATAGGGGTAACAGCTAATTATAGGGTGCTCTCTTTTGACCTAACACTCTAACCTATTTTATCTGTGCTGGGAGAGTTTCACTGATGACTAAAATGTTTATGTAGCTAATAAAATTATTCAATATCACTATATAGAATGACTGAGATATGTTTTAATGTAGATAGTGACAAGAAAATTATCATCAACTGTTTCATTTGCAAGGATGGGCCAGCAGAGAAAATAGAATGGAAATAGGAACATTGTAACACATCACATGTCAAGAGTTATTGAGTCCTTTTACTTTTCTTCATTATGTATAGGGACTTCAGATATATTCATTTCCTATATTCTATGGAGGTGAAAAAATAACATTTCTCCTATCTATAAATAGAAAAATATGGTCTGCTAAAATTATGCTATATATCCAAATCCTACATGAAAGGAATTATAGAGAGGTTATGAATTAACATGCTGTTGCACTGAGAAATCTTCCTCACTAAGAATAGAAAGGTTAACTTGTTTCCCCTCTACCTACTCTCCACTTCCCACACTTCTTTTATCAAAATTATCTGGCCATAAATTCTGATTGTTTTTTTTTCTTTAGTTCTGGAACCTAGTATTAGCTTTAATTTCTCATTAGAACCATTTAAATCAGGCATCCCTAAATCTTTTCTAATGTGTGTTTTTATCTGGTTCTATAAAAAGGTGAGTAGGCATTGATTCTGAAAAGGAATGCAAATTCCTAATGAAATAAGGCAGTCATGGCAGAAGCAACAATGTATATGCTCCATGCTACTAGGACTTTTTGGGGAGAAAGAGGATGTACCAACTAAGTATGGCCAGAGTAATGCTGTGTAACCAACAACCACAATATCTCAGTGGCAAACAATAAGTATTTATTTAGCCCATGAGTCAACAGGAATTCAGATGATCTAGGCTGAGCTTTGACTGAGTGGCTTTGCTGATCTCTGTTGGGCTTAATTATACATCTGTAAAGGTGACTGAAGATCAATGGACCTAGTCTGGCCTTGGCTTGGGTGACTTAGCTCTGCTCCACATGTCTCTCATCCTCTTCCTTGGACCAGTGGGCTAGCCTGGGCACATGCTTCTCAAGGTATTGGCAGATATATAAGAGGAAAAGTCCAGTCATTACAAGTGCACCTTTGGGTCAGCTCACATTTGTTCATATCCCTTTGGCTAAAGCTTACCACAGAGTCAAAAATACAGTCCACCTCTTTAGTGGGAAGAACTTCAAAGTCACATGGCAAAGGGTGTGGACACAAGAAGAAGCAAAAAAATAATAGGGCCATCAATTCAATCTACCACAGGAGTGGAGCTAAAGCAGTTGCTTTGATATCAGGACAGTATAATGCCTCAACCTAGTAAAGAGTCTGGGAGTGAAGCACCAACAGCCTACTACAGCGTTTAACTAAGGGTCATCCTTCAGTAAGAAAAGTCTACTTTTCTGTGCATGGCCTTCTCATTCAGAAGGAATCTATTTCTTTCCAAAACAGTTTGGCCAGCTACCTGGCAAAGCTACCCATGGAGCCTCACTGCCAGTCCAAGGTCATATCAGACTGACATCTACATCATAGCAAGCTAGTGCTAAAAACCAAATCTCTACCTAGAATTAAAACAATAACATGTAGATATTGGCCTAAATTGTCACCACTACCACCACATTTCAGATGAAATAATTTGACCTGGGCCTTTACTCTGTTATCTCATTAGAAATTATGTGAACTTGATCTGCAAAATAAAATTGAATGGTTCCTGGCCAGGTAGTTCAGTTGTTTAGAGCATTGTCCCAATATGCCAAGGTTTCAGGTTGAATCCCTGGTGAAGGCACATATAAGAGACAACCAATGAATGCATAAATAAGTGGAACTACAAATCAACATTTCTATCTCTCTTCTTCTCACTCTTTCTCTCTCTCCCTCTCTCTCCCTCCCTCCTTCCCTCTCCCTTTCCTTTCCTGTCTCTAAAATCAATTTTTTAAAAATTGAAAGGAAGGCAATTTCCATTGCTAACCTCACTGAGGTACACATGGTGCAATGTTTCCCACGTAGCTACCTTTTCCATCACTTTCCAGTGTAGTTTTGAGTTACAGTGATAGAATTATTTTTGAGAAGTGAAAAAAAAGCCATTTTGTGAAGAAATTTTGGCTCCAGGCATGCTCAAACAGCTCTTGAGATCAAATTAGCAGAGTGAATTGGAGGCCTTGTCTTTATTTTCATTTAAATTTTTTATTGTTTAAAGTATTATAAAGTCTGGAGCCCTTGTCTTTTCAAGTTGATCAAAGAAGACCTACTTTTTATAACAAAATATTATAAAACTCACTTGTCTTCTTTGCCAATAAATTATCATCCCCATTTTTTAAAAATAATTTATTGATTTCGGAGAGAAAGGGAGAGGAAGATAGATAGAAACATCAATGATGAGAGAGAATCACTGATTGGCTGCCTCCTGCATGCCCCCTACTGGGGACTGAACCCGCAACCCGGGAATGTGCCCTTGACCGGAATTGAACCTGGGACCCTTCAGTCCGCAGGCCAATGCTCTATACACTGAGCCAAACCGGCTAGGGCTATCATCCCCATTTGTTAAGATATCCACCCATATAGTCTATACAACTCAGCAAGCAGCTCTGTTTTCATTCAGTTCTACTACCTATCAGCTTCTCAAACACATATACATATATACATACATATTTAAATTCATGCAAAAAAACTGAAATGTTGGCTAAAGTTATCTTTATACCTCAGGTATCTTATTCAATGTGTCAGACACTGCTCTTAATGCTAAAATTGCAAAGGAAAATGAGACATATATCCCACCCTAAAGCACAGATCATTGGTAGAGATGGACCTGAATTCAAATATATTACCATAGAACTGTGGTATATGTATAATAGAACAATTTTGTGTGGGATGGTTAAAGAATGAGTATGTAATATCTGGTAACTGGAGTAGTAAAATAATGTCCAAATTTATACAATAATCAGTGACTCCATCTTTCAAATTCAAGTGAGCTCTGGAGTTTACAGTACAAGTTACCTAATTAAATTTTACTAACAATTCCAAAATAAATATTGTCACTTTACTTACTAAGGGTAAAAACTAGTGGTTAGAAAGATGAAGCTAGAAATATTGCTTATCTATTTATTGTTGTTGTTTTTTGTCTTGTGGTTTTTTGTCTTGTTTTTGTTTTGCAAAATAACATTTAACTTCAGTTTCTTTGAGCGCTTAATCACATTTCTACCAAACATAAAATATTCATACAAACTACTAAATAAATTTCATTTTAAGTTTTTGTACTTACTATTCTCTAGAGCAGCGGTTCTCAACCTGTGGGTCGCGACCCCTTTGGCAGTCGAACAACCCTTTCACAGGGGTTGCCTAAGACCATCCTGCATATCAGATATTTACATTATGATTCATAACAGTAGCAACATTCCAGTTATGAAGTAGCAATGAAAATAATTTTATGGTTGCCTCACAACATGAGGAACTGTATTTAAAGGGCCAGAAGGTTGAGAACCACTGGTCTAGAGTGAAAAACAGTATGTTATCAATAATATAGACTTTGGCATCTTTTCTTTCCTCCAATGAGCATATTAATGTTGTCTACTTTAGACTATATATTGCATTGGTCACATCATAATCAATTCAGGGGTTTGGGTCATATTAAAACGTGTATAAAAATACCTAATTAAAAATGGGAATACAGTGCAGGGGCGGGCGGCCTTCTACACATGCCTGTGGCTGGGCAGGCCTCCTTCCTTCTCACCAAGCGCCACCCACATGGTGTTCAGGCACTTCGTGGAAGTTGGCTGGGTGGCCTACATCTCCTTTGGACCTCATGCTGGGAAGCTGGTCGCAATTGTAGATGTCATCAATCAGAACAGGGTTTTGGTTGATGGACCTTGCACTCAAGTAAGAAGACAGGCTATGCCCTTCAAATGCATGCAGCTCACTGGCGTCATCCTCAAATTCTCACACAGTGCCCGCCAGAAGTATGTTCAACAAGCCTGGGAGAAGGCAGCTATCAATATAAAATGGGCAGCAACAAGATGGGTCAAGAAGATTGAAGTCAGAGACAAGAAAGCCGAGGTGACAGATTTTTTATTGTTACAAAGTAATGAAGGCAAAGAAAATGAGGAACCGAATAATCAAGCTTGAAGTTAGGAAGCTTCAAAAGGCAGCTCTACGAAAAGCTCCTCCCAAAAAAGCACTTGCTGCTACAGCAACTGCTGCAAAGGTTCCAGCAAAAAAGGTGACCACTGCAGGCAAGAAGGCTCCAGCCCACAAGGTTCCCGCCCAGAAACCTGCAGGCCAGAAGGCAGTGCCTCCAAAAGCTCAAAAGGGTCCGAAAGCCCCAGCCCAGAAAGCACCTGCTGTTCCCAAGGCATCTGGCAAGAAAGCATGAGAACATAAGGGGCTACTATAAAAGTATAATAAATGTTCTTTTTAACACACCAAAAGAAACAAACCAAAAAAAAAACAAAACAGGGAATAAACATCATTGGCATCTAAAGCCAAATCTTGCTCAGAAAAAGAGAGAGAGAGAGAGAGGGAGAGAGAGAGAGAGGCTTGATGTTGTATAAATAATGGTAACAGAAGAAAGAAAATTATGATTATATCGATCTTACTGTTTTTCACCAATTTATTTATTTCACCCATTCAGCTCAACACTTTCTGAACATAGGCTATACATGGCAATGATATTTAAGATGAAAAAGAATAGTGGTATATGCAAACTCTGAATTGTGGAATTTTGGAACAAAACCTCTGGCAATGAAAGCCATTTGAAAATAGAAATATCAATAGAATTGTTTGGTGCATTGCTCATGTTTTCTTTTGGCAAAGAGTTTTCTTGCAGTAAAAATTAAAATGAAATAGTTCTCTAGGACACAAACTGTAGGCATCCTAAGGATGGCAGGTACTTTAGTGAATGCAGGGAGCACTACCACCTCAGGTAGTCTGCTGCCTGAGTAGTTCCAGACAATGGAAGATGGATTAGGCATTGCTGACAACCATGAAATTTATGTAGCTAGAGAATGATTCAAGCATAGAGTCACAGTCATAGTCATGAGATTTAGAGATGGAAGGAAATCCACTTGTCAAGAACAGACGGTTGTTTGTCAAACAGTTATCCAATTTAAAATAGCTCTTCCTGTACTAATACTATAGGTCAGGATAAAAGCATTGGGAGAAAAATTGGCGTGTTGACCCACAAGCACAAGGTGAGCAAGAATAGGCCACCCATTTAAGCTGAAGTGATTTCAGGGCTCCCAACCTTTAACATGCCCAGCATATGCATACACACAATATGCATACACACATACACACACACACACACACACACACACACTCGGGCATACTCATGTACACTCATTTACATACACACACTCTTACTCTAAATCTGAAAAGCACAGCCTGAAATTCCACACTTACAGAATCATTACAGTTTAAATGTTGAATTCATTCTTGGATCTAATTAAAGTAAAAATTCCTCTGGAAAATAACAAGGGCTATTTACCATATGATCCAGCATTGCCATCCCTGGTGAAGTGAAAACTTGTTTCCACAAGGACCTATACAGGAAACTTTATAGAAACTCTACTCATATTTGCCAAGAGCTGCAAACAACCCAAATGTCCTCCAACAGGTGAATGGATGAACACACTGTGGAACATCAATGCTACCTAGCAAGAAAAAGAAATAACTAACAATGCAAACAGCAACATGAATTATGCTGAGTGAAACAAGCTCACTTTCTTTATGATTCCATTTACATGACTTCTGGAAAAGGCAAAAGGTACAGGAATGGAGAACAGGATTCAGGAGTGGGAAGCGGGGTTTTGCAAAGGAGCAACCCAAGGGGTGGTTTGGTGGGGTTTTTTAAGTGTTGGAATGTTCTCTATCCTGGTTTTGGTAGTGGTTACACAAACCTATACATGTGTTAAAACTCATGGAACTATATATAAAAAATAATTTTACAATATGTCAATTTTAAAGATGTTTTAAAAGACTGTACATACCAGTCTCCAAAAGACAAAAGAGAGGTATATTTAGCTACATTGTGTACCGGTAATCAGATTCTCCTCCTTCCCCCAAATCTGATTTATATAAAGTGAGAGGGAAGAAAGATTAAGGAGGCATTTGTGGCACCTGGAGGTGGATTTGCAGAGAATGTGACATGGGTTGAAAAAAAGGCATGGGTGAAGGGAGGGTAAAAAGCAAAGAAAATGAAGCCTGGGAAACCATGGAGTTTTCTGGCATCACATTTTTGCCCAAGGAACAACTCCGAGACTCAGAACCATAATAGCACTGATCCCAAAAGTTGAGCAGGTGAGATGACACTTGTTAAAGCCAATTACACAGCCTCCAATTTTGTTCTTCAAGAAAGAGAAGCTGGTAAGGAGAGAGCTGAATAAAAGGGCAAGGGGGGGGGGAGATGAGCAAACTAAGAGAATAGAATTCGTTCCCTTGAGTACTTCCACAGTGACTATTGCTTTCCATTGAGTGTAGAGCAGAGGTGAGTCTGCTCAAAGGTTGTGTCAAGATCACCTGCCTAACCAAATGATGTCCTGGCATTGCTGAGTGAGCCATACAGCCTCTTGCCAATTTTCTGTCCTTGAAAGAAAATTATTCATCTACTTACTTATACTTTGGCAGGAGGCTGGTTTTTACAAAGACAAATAATAATCGTCAGTTAAACAAGCCTTCATAACTTTAAGTCTCTCAGCTGAATCAATTGCCTTTGGGAGCAAATGTTTATTCCATATCTAATTCTAATTTAGTAGTTCTCAACTGAGGATAGTTATGCCCTCCATGGGACACTTGTCAGTGTCTGGAGACATTTTCTTTTTATTTTCACAACTTGGAAGGAGATGCTAATGGCATCTAGTGGGATAGGCCAGGGATGATACTAAACATCCTACAATGAATGCACAGGACTGCCTCACAACAAAGAAGTACCTAGCCCCAAATGTTAATAGAGCCAGGATTGAAAAACCCTGTTCTAATAATACTTGAAAATCTTCCATTACCTAATTTATATATCACCTTTTCCTGAAATAACTTTTACTCAGAGGTTTTTCTAACACATGTGTGATGTGGCTAGGGGTCTGGTTAGCTTTCTTGACTTCATAAATGAAGCTGCTGATCAGCACAGGAAGCTGTGAACTAAATGCAGTTGCTCTGACTCAAAAGCAGAGGTGCTGTGAGACTGCACGCTCATCCACATATGCTAAGTACACTTTCCACATTTGGTACTTTTTACGGGGCCAATAAAACCCATGCTGCTTTCTCAGGATCTCACAGAGATCAATCAGTGTTCTCCATGGAAACATCACCCAGTTCAGGCAAGGCAAAGAAAATGTGCCACCTCTGTGAAAGGACAGTACTTCTTATTTCAAGGCTAATTACAGATAAGATGATGAGTATTTTATGCCTCCTCAAAGCTTAAAAAGCATGATTTCCTTTTTCTTTTCAATGTAACAGCCAGAAAAACATGTTCATTTTCACTTTGCTTTTTCATTGTAGAACAGAACATGAATAGATCCAAGGAAATCACCAAGCTCCCTCTGTACTCCCTTTCTTGTCCTCATCAGCTCCCTCTCTCAAAGGTGCAGCTGTCCTCAGTTAAGTAATGATGAATTCCTGTTAACCTGAATGTAGAGTAGCATATTCTCTGCATATCCCCAAGACACAAGGAATAGGAGGCAAAGTAAACCCAAGTCACATCTCTTTCAGTGAGGGTTTAATAGAAACATTAAGTCGCCATTCATTCTCAAAATTAATTCTTCCTCTACATGCTGAGTCTTCTTTCTTGCATCCCAGACACTTGGGTTTTTCATATATTTCTTTCATCTCCTGCCCCATCCAGGCTCAAATCATCAGCACAAAGGTATATTATGCCTCTGCCTTGGTTCCTTGTTCAATTTCTTGTAAAGAAAGAAAGCAATGAATGGTGTTGAGTATAAATGGAGGCAGGTGTGCCACACCTTGCCTTCCATCTCTTGTCTGACATTTTCAAACACCTAATAGAAAAATTGTGCAACAACAGGGCCCAATTTGTTGCCTTTTCTAAAATGCCTAAAGCATTAGATGGATGGCTGACTGCTCTAGGCCATTTCTTCCATCTACACATTATTATGAGAGCAATACATTCACTGGGATGACAAGGACATTTATTCAAAGACCACCAGCCCCAAAGGCCTAATTTTCTGCACAGAGACTCTTTTCTATAAAAGGAGTAATATTTCAGCCTGAACTTAATAGCTACCTTACTATGCTAAGCTCTACAAGCTACTTGCATTTATGTTGTAGAGAAGTTACATTGGGAGAAAATGACCACCTAAAACACAGTTCTGGCTAGAAATTTCAGTCACTAAGGATTTGGGGATGTAGGATAGGTACTGAAAACACATGTATTAAATCAGTAAATAGTAAATCTGCCATTCTAGGTTCTAAGGCAGGTCCAAAATGGCCTGCCTTCAAGGAGTTTAAAATATAACTGAAAACATACAAATATACAAATAAAAACACTAAAACTTAATAATTTAAGGACACTACAGATGTTCTACTTATCGTACGTATTACTGCAAATTCTATATGATGATGGTTAAACCTCAAATCAAAAAGAGCCAAAAAAAAAAGCCCAACTTTCTTCTGAAAGATCGAAAGAATATAATATCATATGATATCCAGATGACATCAAACACAAATCAAGTCCTGGTTTTCTGAAGACATCAAGGTATGGCAACCATATGTGGAGGATTTCTAGAGTAGCCCCAATTTCAAATATTTTATCATATTGCCAGATCCGGTGCTGATTTTTAGTTCAGAAAATATGGTCACAATACGTAGAGTGACGTGCTGTATTCTCATCAGTTGGCTATCTTCAAACCTCACCGTAGGAAGAGTTTCTAGAGAAAGTCTTTTACAGTTAAGAAATCCCACCATAAGTGGATGATTATTTCAAGGAAAGAAGGTAGCACTTGCTCTTTGTGACCTTACGTTTTGAGAGATGCTTCTCACTTTTGAGCCTTTGAGCCCCTGAAAGTTGACCACATAACCTATCATCTTGGTAGGGATTCTGAAAGCATGAGAAACAGAGTTCCTGCCTCTTGTTAGCAATGTACTTAATTAAAGAGCAACAGCCCTGAGACACAATAAAGACATTGTTTAAAAAGGAAAAAAAAGCAACGGGTATTTTTATCCTTCTTAGGCTCTTTATGCCAGGGTACATAAAATGAATTATTCTCCAATTAGCCACATAGCTCATGACCCAAGGTTATGCTTACTTATAAAGGAAGGAAAGAGAATCTGAATTTAGAGGGATGGATTCCTTAACCCTGATAAATACAGTAAAAATCATCCCAATGTAAAATAGCTCCTGGATTGCCTCCACAAACAATTTCTTTTTCACATCTCCCTATTTTCTCTTGAGTGGAGAGTTTTCAAAAGAACCATTGGGTCAATAATAAATTGGCAGAAAATGCTTCACGCTGCTTTTTCTGTCAGCATGTATAGACTCCTTTAATTCTCAAATGACTGTCTTTGGTAAACTTCCTGTTGTTATGAGTTAGGTGTATTGATGTGTGATGAATAAATTGCACCCACTGGTTATTGTCAGGACAAGAGAGCTAAATTATATGTTTAAACTGGCATTCTTTTCTTCAATCTTATTGCTAAATGAAGCATGAGTGATATGACTATGAAAGTCCTTCCTGACTCAGAGCAGAGTAAAATAAAAAGTACTAGCTAGATTATTGGCCTCTATGGGATAGGAAGAAAAATCCCCCAAACCCTATCAATATCAGAAGGACTCCAGAAATCCTTTTCTCTTTGAGCCATTCCTCTGTCCTTCTCTTCTATAATATGAAAGCTAATATCTCTATGTAAGACCAATAATCAAATGTTTGTGCTCTGTTTGGAAGAAAGAGTAAGATAAGAATTAACTCATTTATGAAGTTAGGAATGAATAACTGAAGTATATGCAGTTCAGGCATCATTCACAATTCTTTATACTTTGATGGGGGAAAACCCTGCCCTAGTCTTTTACAACCTCTCATGATTCTTTGCATCTTTCCTAATGCCTTTTAATGGGAACAGAAAATAGGAAGAAAAAGTTTCAATCCACAATCCTATTAATGAGGATTCAATCCAAATTCAGGATTCTGCATAAACTGTCTTCTTAAATTATATCAATATATTCTAAATAAATTAAAATTTTATGCAAACAGGCATATGGAATTCATACAGATAATTGCTTACCAAATGAACTTGACTTTTAAAAATCCACTTGATTTTTTATCCCTAACACATTTTTGTTCTGTTGTACGGAATATATAGGAATAAAACTATTTAACCAGCAAACTATTCATTCAAGTAATATTGATAGAGTTTCTAATGTCTAACCAAAATTCAGTTCTTAAAAAGCTCAGTCTAAGGGGGAAATTTTATCCAAGGTGAACAGAGTCATAAAGAAATTTTAAATCCTTTGGTAATATTGTTATACATCATAGTGCTATTCTTATTCAGAAATAATTTTTTAATAATGTAAGATTTTAAAAAACAACTGTGTTAAGAAGATTTTCTGAGTAAAAGAAAATTATAAAATCAAAATTAAGTAAAAACACAGTGATGTTAAAGTTAATTGGATATATCAATATGAAGTCATTCTGGCTCTGCATTAAAATGCCCTAGTAGCAATGTCACCCCAGTTATAATATGTAACCTTGAAACTCTTCTCTTTTTTACCCAAATACCCATTCCTCATTCAAAGGAACCAGCAAGTCCTTAGGAAAATGGCTGATTCTAGGCCTGGAGCAGAGATTCTAGGCCTGGAGCAGAGAAGGTACAATAAGAGTCTAAGACACCTTATGAGCAAGAAAGAAAGAGCTTTTAAAGATTAATTGGATCCTGTCAAAAGGACACAGGAGTCAGATTGAAAGTGCCCCGCCTATTGGCCAAACTTGTGACAAATGAGCATCAAAGAGAACAATGTAGTTATTTGAAATATATTGAATCTATGAAAATCCATAAATCAAAAAGAGAAAGCCAGGGAAAAAACTCATTTGGCACCATTCAGGGCAACTCTTTAACCAGTTCCTTCCTTTGAAAGTTGGTGATTAAAGGAAAAGAGTTAAGCATTTATCCTGGAAAGTATCCAAATAGGCCCAATTGATAAAAGACAGCTCCTCATTCCAGAACAATCCCAATTAAATACATTTAAAAGGAACACTAGGATTATACGATCAACATTTTGAAGCCCCCAAAGAAACTATTGATTCAGGCAAGGATTGTCAATTGGTGTTTTATTTAAAAACAAAACAAAACAATAAGAATGTTGCCAAAGAAAAAACAAGCAACCTTAGAGCTCTGGTCTCAAAGAGTAAAACTTGAGTATAGGTAGAGCAGCGGTTTTCACTTTTTCGTGTCACGGCATACATAAATTAATTACTAACATTCTGCGGCACACCAAGAAATATATTTTATACCAATCTGATGAAAATAGGTATAATTTTGATCCATTTACACTGGATGGCTATTGTTGTGTTGGCTGTTGTCATTTTTTTTTTATTTGACAATCTAAGGGAAAAGAGGTCAGTACCCAGGACTAAATACTCAAAAATTACATCTTCCCTAGCCGGCTTGGCTCAGTGGATAGAGCGTCTGCCTGAAGACTGAAGGGTCCCAGGTTCAATTCCAGTCCAGGGCACATGCGCAGGTTGCGGGCTTGAGCCCCAGTGTGGGGCGTGCAGGAGGCAGCCGATCAATGATTCTCTCTCATCATTAATGTTTCTATCTCTCTCTCCCTCTCCTTGCCTCTCTGAAATCAATAAAAATATATTTAAAAAAAAAACTCTTGTGACACACAGGTTGAAAATCACTGAGGTAGAAGGATCAAGCTGTCATCACCCTAATCCATGTCTCAGTCTTTGCATCACTAATGGTAGAATAAGCAGATATCACATGTTACCTGATGTGATGCATATTATGTACCCATCATCTGTGACCATTTCAGTGGCAAATATTTAGCATATACTCATCAAGCTTTTAGAGCCAACGTCTAGTTTACAGAAAATACAGATAAATTAACAAAATGACACCACAAGTAAGAAACCACACACATCTAGAAAGTAAAATATTTTTTAAAAAATATATGTTCATTGATTTCAGAGAAGAAGGGAGAGAGAAATAGAAACATCAACAATGAGAGAGAACCATGGATTGGCTGCCTCCTGCATGCCCCACACTGGGGATCAAGCCTGCAACCCAGGCATGTGCCATGACTGTGAATCAAACTGTGACCTCCTGGTTCATAGGTCAATGCTCAACCACTGAGCCACACTGCCCAGGCTAGAGAGTAAAATATTTTTATGGGCCACTTACCCATCAGTAAGTCAGGGTCATGAAAAATAGACTGCTTTGGAATAAGAGAGGCTTAAAAGAAATAACCACATGCAATGGGTTATCCTAGAGTAGATTCTGATTTGTTAAAGGGCATTTTGGAAACCATTGGAGAAACTTGAATATCGACTAAATATTGGGTCATATTAAATGAGCATAATTTTAACTTTAAGTGTGATAATATTATATTGCCTAAGTTTTTTTTTTTAAAGATGCACTCTCAGTAGCTTATTTAGAGTGCCGTGTAGCACAAGCTTAGAACTAAGTGTGGTCCATGGACCAGCAACATTGGCATCATATGGGAGCTTGTTAGAAATGCAGTCTCAATCACCATCCCAGACCTACTGAATTCAAAGACTGCATTTCAACAAAATCCCCTGGGAATTCCTCCCCACACTGTAGCTTGAGAAGCATGATTGTAGTGCATTATCTTGCTACATGAGAAATCAATGAAGAATGTTGTGACAGAAATGTCAGTTGGTTCTGCCTCAAGTTCCCTATGCACCAATGTGCCCCATTCCATCCCAGAATGGATTGAGACCTACTCTCTACCTCTATAAGTGGTAGGGCATAAAAAGTATTACTGTGGTGGCCCCTTGAGAAAAGAGCTTGTTTTGAGTTTCCAGCAAGCAAGCATCAAGATTCATATACTCTTGGTCATTTTGTCCATAGGCTATGGGAGGGACTGACATAAAAAGAAAGGGATGCCCACTTAGCCAGTCAGATCAGTAGAAACAATCCTGGCAACCAGTTCAGTAACAGATGCTCCAGCCAGATGGCCCTCTCATTCATTGTACACATGAAGAAACTGAGATCTATTCACTCAAAAGATTCAACAGATATTTATTGAACACTGTGCTTGGGATACAGTATCTAGAAGTGCATTCTAATGAGGGAAGTGGACAATAACCAAATAGATAACTGCTCTGAAGAGAGAGCAGGGAAAGGGAATAGAGAAGGCTGGAGTGCCTTTTTTAGATGAAACAGTAAAGGAAGTCTTCTCTAAGATGCTGTTCAGGCAGATCAGTGAAGGAGTTAGCACATGGATAACTAAGGCAAGTATATTCAGGCCAGAGGGAATGGCCAAAGCAAAGGTTCTGAGGTAAGCAGGGAGGTCAGTGTGGCTGAGGAGAAAGAAGGAAGGGAAGAATGACAGGTGATGAGGTCAGTAACTTGGTAGGAATGGGCTTGGGGCAGGGAAAATAGTGTAAGGACTCAGAGGCCATGATATGAATCCTCAATTTTGTTCTAAATGCAGTGGACAATGAAGTGATATAATCTGACTGGCATTTTCAAAGGATCACTCCACCTGCTATGTTGAGAAGAGATTGTAACACAAGTAAAAGTAGGGACACTGATCCAGACAAAAGATGACAGGGGAAAAGAGAAATGATAGTGATTTGGACCAGTGGTGATGATTATACATCAGAATCAGAATACTTTTCTAAGAGCGGGAAGGATTACTAAAAAATTGATATGAAGTATGAGAGAAAGAGAAAAATAAGACTGACTCCAATTTAGGGCTTAAATAACTGTGTGGACTGTAATCCCATTATAGATCAGGAGTCAAAAAACTTTTTCTATAAAGGGCCAGACGGTAAATATTTTCAGCTTTACAAGCAAGACAGACTGTGTTGCAACCACTCACCTCTGCTGTTGGAGTGTGGAAGCAGCCATAGATAATAAATAAATGAATGGGCGTGGCTGTGTTCCAATAAAACTTTATTTACAAAAACAGATTTGCTCATGATCACACAGCTGATATGGATCTAGCATAATAATGTAGCTCTATCCATCCTCAATCTGGTGTTCTTTCTGTTGTTCAGCCACTCCTAACAAAATTGCTCCTACCACTGACAATATATAAGATCACAGTGTACAAGGCCAGAACTAGTTTAAATGCTACCAGGTACGCAATGAGGGCCTGGGCATACAAATGGCAGATGAGAGGTTCAGCAATGCACATCCCTGAGAGGGGGCAAAAAAGTCTCCCATTATACCCTATCCTAAGCAGGATATTCACACATGCCCTTTTAAAAGGGTGTTCCATCTTGTCCTACTTGCATCAACCTTCACTAAAGTCACCACAATGAACTTGGGTCATGCTGTTCTTTGTCAGAGTAAATCTGCAAAAGATTGCTAGTTATTTCTTTCAGAAGCAAGAAAAGAGAAAAATGTCCTACTGCACCATTTCAATAGCTCTAACAAGATAAACCAAAAGTTGTGATTTTTTTCCCTTTTTGACTCTGCCAAGAAATAGGGAGAAAGGAAGAGAGAGAGAGAGAGAGAGAGAGAGAGAGAGAGAGAGAGAGAGAGAGAAAGGTGTTCTGGCTGTATTCCCTGTAATAACTTTTAATTACTGCAGTGATTAACAGCCATCACATTTTCTGTTTCCTCAGGACTTTCTGACTATAGGTCATAGAAGTTCTTAGCATCATGTTTTCTGAAGGAGATCTCTGTTTCTCAGCTATTATTGGCTTTTGTCCTTATTGGCAACCTCCACATTTGCATCTGTAGTTTATTTCTGTGTGCCCTTCAGTAACCAATCATTCAAACTCTTCATGGGTTTCTCATCCTAACTTCAAGGCCCTTTAAGCTCTTCTAGCTCATGTTCAGCCACTTCCATAATCCTCTCAAGAGTATAGGGAAATCTGTATCTTCTCTAATACCACTAGGAAGTGACAAGAAATATGTGAAGTGGTATCACTCGCTTGCAACCTAGACCCTCCTAGATGTGCCCCATTTCTACTCAAGATGACATATTTTGGGGAAACCTTAGTTTCTTTCATATATTTTCTGGTTCAAGCCTAAAAATAAACCACAAGTCTTTCTACTCTCAAATTCCCAAACTGGTGTGAAGGATTTATCATGCTCATTTCCAGTGGCATGCTGGAGCAGCTCATATTGACTTGCTAGAGCCAATTGTTTATCTCTTTCCAACACCACAATCAATGATGCTGTGTTGGCAACTTGAAATTGGCCATGCATGGTGGGAATATTTGAACCACATAAAGTGGAAAATACCACAGACCAGGTCTTTTTTCTTTGGTAGGCATCTGTTAAACATTTACCAACACAATATCATCACTGCCCATATGACTTCATGGGGATTGGAGATGCAGGATGCAGGTATAACAGAGCCCCTTCTCAAGAACACATCAATGTCTAAGCTTCTCCCCTCTCCTCTCCTCTCCTCTCCTCACCTCTCCTCTCCTCTCCTCTCTTCTCCCCCTTTTCATCTCTCCTCTCATTTGCTAATTTGTGAAAGCTTCAAAGTATAATCTTGGGTCCAACAATCCCAGAGACTCTTGTAATTAGATTCTCATAGTCACTCATTAGCATGGGCACCAAATAATGATGACACTAGTGAAGGTTTCCCAACCCTTCCTTTATACAGTAAATATCTACAGAATAATTCTATGTCATTTGGAAGTCTGAGGGAGATCTATCATCAATCCTGTTCACAAAGAAGTAAAAAATCCCTCCCAGGAAATGCTTAATGGAAATAGAAGAATACAGCAGCAAATTTCCTTCTCAGTGGATAACTCCATTCAAGTTGAGGCATGTCAGTCCATCGATAAATATGGCAACATGAGACCTTATTCTATGACTTCCACTGCAGCTTCTTTTTTAAAAATATATTTTATTGATTTTTTACAAAGAGGAAGGGAGATAGAGTTAGAAACATCGATGAGAGAGAAACATCGATCAGCTGCCTCCTGCACATCTCCTACTGGGGATGTGCCCACAACCCAGGTACATGCCCTTGACTGGAATCGAACCTGGGACCTTTCAGTCCGCAAGCTGACGCTCTATCCACTGAGCCAAACCGGTTTCGGCCACTGCAGCTTCTTATGCTTGATTATTTTTTCATTTGGAACAAACTTACTGAATAGATATTTTGTGTAAGATTCAGAGCTATGAGACATACAAGGAAAATTTGGTATGATAAAAGGACATTAGAATTTCATAGTATTTAAAGTTTACAAAGTACATGGTCCATTCTAAACTGTATACTTCAAAAGTCTTGCTCAACTAGTTCATTTGCCAATAAATTTACAAAGGTATTTAGTACCTCCTTCCCACTCTTTGCCATGGTTACAGCAAATTCTAACACTTTGGTTTCTACATGTAAAGCCAAGCTCACAGGAAAATAAGTTATTACTTTCCCAGGAATAATTTAAGAAGAAGTTCTATAAAGATCTCACAGCCAAAACACCTACCTTCCTCACCCACATCTCAAATTCCAATATTTGAGATTTTTCCCTGCCTGATATCCTGCTGAGAATAGTAAGAGAAAACTCTCACAACTTAATGAATTTATCAGCTGCATCCTAATCCCAAGAAGCATGGGAGGAGAGCAGGATCAGTGAAACTTTGGAGGAAAATTTAAAAAATGCTGGGGAGCATGGAAAACAAATTTCCCCATCTCCGTATCCCACTTAAGGTCAGTGCTAAGCACTGCCCCATTTCTGCTTTGGGTAAGGTGATCATACACTCAAAATGTCCAAGAACACACTGACTTCTACTCCTTCCTTCTCAAGAAGCTCCTTAAATCTGTTAACTTTCACTTGCTTGACATATTTTATTCATGTTGTTAAACCTTCTGAATATGAATTGCATGTAACCATCTCCAGATCACCTGAGGGGGGAAAAAGTATTTCTCAACAGGGGCCCTATTGGCACTTTGGATGAGACAACTCTCTTCATGCTAGACATTTTCTCTCCCTCCTCCACCCCTGCAAATGGAACTAGCACGCCCCCCAGTCATTGTGACAATCAAAATGCTCCCACACACTTCCAAATGCTCACTGAAAGGGAGGTATTGGCGTGGGTTCAGAAACGCTCAGTTTTACACCCTAGCAAGTAAGACACAAAAGGCTCACACTCATTTTGTAGAGGCATTTTGCTTGTAGAACTTTGAAGTTATCTTCTTATCCTATCACCTTCTTAACAAAGCAAAAATTAGAAATTATCCAAACAGGTGAAACCTTTCTACCAGAAATAGCAAGAAATCAACCAAAAAGGATTCCCCCTTCCCTCTTGCAAGAACTAAAACATCATATGTATTCCACTTAAGTCTTCTCTGAATTAAATTTTCTAAAACTCCAAAATATTTTAAATTTATGTTGAAACCTTTGAAGAGGATCACTGAAGTAGTGATGTCTGAGACATTACTCAACACAATTTGAATTTGACATCAGTTTTGTCTAGGGGTGGAACATTTCAGTGTCCCCCAGGGGGCGCCATAACCCCTTCACAAATCTACCAGCCCTCTGCTCTGTGGTTATGCTGGTCTACAACCCAAGTCTATTATCAGAGGGTTGGTAGCAAAGAACAACTCTTGAATGTGATCCCCTGGGGACCAATCAAGCCAATTCTGGTAGCCCCATGGTACTTTGGGTGCACTGAGGTCTCATAATCCATCCTGCTTAGATCCCTTCCCCCAACACAATTTATCTTTGGCCATGAGTGATCCCAAGGTGAACCAACTGTCCTGTTTCCAGGTGATAAGTCCCAAATTAACTGAATTTTACAAGGTACTAGGCATTCCTTTGCAAGGGTTCCTGAATACTTTCATTCAGACACACACTGCCTGTATTCATCTCACCAAGAAAAAATCTAAATTCCATTTCTCCAATTCCCCAGGGCTAAGCAATAACTTGAGCTATTCCAAATCTTAATGCTAGAACAACATTATCAGGCAGTACAAGGTTGCACCTTCATCTTGCCAAGAACAGATACTGGAGAGACAATTACTTTTTCTGCACCCTTCCAATTGGTATCATTTTTTTGTGTAAATTTCAAACACAGACCCAGCAACGCTACTCTTGGGTATATACATTCAAAAGAAATGTGTCCAAATAGTCTTTTTTATATTGTTCACAAAAATACCTGCAAGCAAATGTTTATAAGCTTTTCTCATATTAGGCAAAATCTCTGAAGCATTCATCAACAAGAGATTAGATGAACAAACTAAGGCACATCCATACAATTGTATACTGCCTACCAATACAAAGGAATGAACAACAATCTCAAGTGTATTATGCTAAGTGAAAGAAGCCAATCCAAAAGAGCACATCTATTTATATGAATTTCAAGAACAGGTGAAATTATCTGTGATGTTAGAAGTAAGAATAATGGTTACCTCTGAGAGGGGCAGTTATTTGGAGAGGATCAAGAGGAAACTTAACAAGCTAATGGAATTGTTCTATATCTTTATTTGGATGGTGGTGCTATGAGTGTGTAGATGAAAATTCATTGAGATATACACTTAAGATTTGTGCATTTTACTGTAAGTAAATTATTCCTCAAAAATATTCCAGAGAAAATGCAAAATAATAGTTAGAAGCCTCAATGATACATTTGGATACAATAGTATATGTGATGCCCGATGTTTATACTAATGTTTCTCTCACCTATATCATACTTTGTGAAATCATAGTTTTATACTTTCTTCTAAATTATGTACTTGAACAGAAATTGATGGGAACCCTTTCTTCTGCATGGCTGTTTGAGCCAGGACAGCATCCAAGAGAGTAAGAAACACCCACCCACCCCACAGTTTATTAGTGGTCTCAGTTTAAGATCAGATTTGCTAAGGAGGTACTTCTTCCTTAATCCTCAAAACCTTGCCATGAATCATCAAGATAGGCCTCCTTTTATGAGGCCTACTGAATTCTGCACTGACTGTTAAAGCAATAATTGCCCTATGCCCCAAGTTTCTTCCTTTTCAAAATCAGTCTTTGCCCATGTGAATAATTTATAACAATCTGGTTTATAAGACAAACACACAGGCTCTACCTGATTGAATGCCCCTTTCAGCTTTTCAAAATGCAATAAAGCAATTCAGTGATCTCAAATTGTTTTTCCAAGCAAGCATTTAATTACTGCACAATTACCTAGGCCCTGCACCTGAACTGGCACTTGCTAATTCTATAGTAAGAATAATGTGAAAATAAAGAAACTACTTAGAAAATGATACTCCAGTTGTACACAACAGCACACTGGGCTTCTTGACTGCTTATCACATTTTTTAGCCCAGTAAAACCAATTAGAATTTCAAAGGAAGTTATTGCAGCATTGCTTACAGGGTTTTTGTTTCTCAACAGGCTAAGAAGAACCCGATGAAAGCTTGATTTATTATTGCATGTCAGAGTCAAGGCCACTAGCTGAGCTCAGCAGAGGCAAACCTACCACACTAGGTGAGTGAAGGACACTCCAGCAATCCTTTATATTTTATCAAAATATAAATGCATTAAGCACATAAGTTGCAACTGTAAAACCTGAAGAACTTTTAATTCACACCTATTTGCAGGTCATCAGAACATATAAATTGAAGGATAAAATGGCAAAGCAATGCCTTCTTAAGGAGGAGTTAGAACCAGAAAATTAAGATCTACCAGTGAATCTTCAGGGCTTATCTGAGATACCTACACACCCATTACTGATCTCATGACTTTCTTCTAAGGGTAGATGGGTGTTCTAAGAGAAAACCCTGAAACTTGTATTTGTCTGCAAGGAAGAGTTCCCATGAGAAACCAATAAGGATAAGAGGGAAGCAGGACAGGGAGGGGGAGGAAGCCTAACAAGGGTATGATCTCAGGCATCAGGGGCTCTCAACTCATGTGGATCTCATGGGGAGCTCTGGAGCACAAAGCACACATTGGAGCATGAGAACACCAGTCAGTCTTTGACTAAAGGACCTGGAGTAGAGGTACAGGGAATAATCTCTTGATACCTTTGGGCTCTCTCCTAGTGTCCGAAGATTGGCTCCAGTAGCCCAAGAATAGGCTCTTAAAGAAAGCTAAAGTTAGTTGTGTATTGGTAAATGTTTAACAACTGGCAGGGGGTAGGGGGACGGAACTTTGATTTGTAGCATTTCCTAATTTCCATGGTGTAAATACTCCCACCAAGGTCAATGTCAAATGACTAACTTGATATCACTGAATATGTGGGCTTAGAAAGAGATGCACAGTAGTACCCTCCTTTTATAGTATTTCTATACAGATACAGTACACATAAATAATCTCAAAAGCATAGATAACAATAATAAATAGCAAAATAATTAGGAAGTGTGAAGTTTTGAGTATTTACGTTAAATATAATGTTTTTATTTATATAAGTATATACTTGTAATGTATTTATGTAAATATATACAGTCAACTCTCATTACTCACAATAGTTTTGTTCTATAAAGTTTCTACAAACACTGAGTTAGTAAATATTGAATCATTGCTTTTAGAAGTGCAGGATTAGGTTCCTGTGAGCCTCTGGTCAAAACATTTTGTCAGCGCATCAATGCATAACCTTGTTTTATGTGTGTTTCTGTTTAATAACACCTTATTTAATATGTATTGCTGATTCATTAACATTGAAGTCACGGCCAACAGCACTGTAACTCATGCCTGAACAAAGCTTATCTAACACATGTGTTTTCTCTGTAAAGCATATCACAGGCTTTTTGTGCTTAGTAACACTAGACAACAGTTCAGCACTACACTTAGGAGCCATTTTAAACTGTGAAATCACCCACAAAAAGCACAAAAATGTAAAAAACCTGGCACTAAATATACCACAAAAAGGACACTTATTTACAGTATGGGAGCTGGAACAAGAAGGCCTTGTTCAACCTCAGCTGGCAACGTGCACATCAGGCAACTCGAGTTTTTCACAACTCTGCACACACACATGTCTGCAAATGACTACAAACGTGCCCCAAGTATTGATTTGGGGCTTACAAGTAAATTTTAGCAAATAAGCAATGCACAAATATGAAATGTATGAATAACGAGGATCAACTATTTAACTTAATTTTAAATAGTGTTTCTGTTTAACAACCCACTCACAGAATTCCTGAAAATTTAACAGTCAGCTCTTGTGAGCCTGAATGAGCCAGCTCTGGCACAGCATTGACTGGACTAGACATTATCTTGACCATCATTTCCACTGGCCTGTAAACTCCTATAATGCAGAAACCAGGTCTTGTTTATTTCATTATTCCAGCACTTAACCCAATGCCTAGCCCATGGCAGTTAATCAGAAACTGTTAATGGATGGATGGGGGAATGAATGAATGCAACTCCCCTCTTTTTATTATTATGGCAAAATAATAAGCTTACATTGGAAGAGCATTTTTATGTCTATAAAGTTCCTTTCCCTGCAAAGGTTGTTAGGTTTTTACAAAATTGTATGGCCAGCATCTACAATTTTAAAGATAAGAAAATGAGGCTCTGAGATTTAGGTGACTTCCCAAAGGTGACAGTCAATTAGGAAGAGAGCCAGGACTCAAATAAAATCTTCGTACTTCATATCCCATGTGCCTGCATCATACTAAGATTAGCTGTGTCCCTCCAATTAATAAGCATGAACTGCAAGCACACCCATGCTGTGTATGTGCAGGGTTACCCACATTTGCTTCAAATGTTTAAACTGAACAAGTCACTTATCTACCCAACAACCAACAACACATTTGTAACAACTCTCTAGTCACTCATGGTATAAAATTTAGTACTCTGTATATTTTTTAAAGTTTCAGATAACTGAAACACAGATTATTTAACCACAGTTGTTTTTATAGGAACCGTTTTTCATGAAATATATTTAAAACATATTGTAGGCAGAAGACAATTTCTAAATTCTCAAACGACAAAAAGGTTTGTGCAAGCTACTGGCTATCTCCTAAATCATATTTCCTTTAAGAGTAGCTTATTTCCTGTGCATGTCCACACACCACAAGTTATCTTCTTTTTCAGCTTTTACTAATGTTTTCTCTTTCACTTATGGCTATATCTAAGAAAGAAAGACTTTTAACTGCCTTTGTACCTGATGTGAATAGAGAGCGCAAGAGCCACGTTGAAGTTAGGAGGCTAGTCAGCTAAACTTAGTGGTTAAACAATACAGTTATGTAACCCAGTCTAACAAAGCATAAAATTCAAGTCACACCAAAAAAATCTGGAACTGCAAATAGCCTCCTCAATGGTACTGCCATTTTCAGAAATTTCACTCACCCTAGCAGCAGTACCGGTTTCATAGAAGGTACTCAGCAAATGGCTCAGTGACTAACCAGAATCTACATTCCGCTCATAAATCTTTGAGAACAACAACAAAAAAGTATACAGTTGTTGAATGAAAGATCTTTCTCATCTCTTTTCCTGGCCAATGAGCCACCTATCAGCTCAGCTACATTCAGGAAGAAGTTTGCTAGTTATATGTGAAGTAGCGCTGCACAGCTGGGCACCAACAGCCATAAAATGTATCAGTGTACAGTGCACAGTTTTATTTCCTTTATACAGAGAGCTTGTATACTGGCAAGAAATGAGGCTGCATTTATTAACAGGATAAAATTATTCCCTTCCAAGAGTACAATCTGAAGGAAGAATTGAGAAGGTTTACTGAAACTCAGTTAGGAATTGTTAAAGCCTTTTTAATTGATAAATCCTTTGACCTGGGAATTCCACATCTGGGATTTTACCTTTAGGAAATAACAAAGGATTAATATATGAAGAGTTCCCACAAATGTGTATGAGAAATATAAAGAGCATACGTTTTTACTTGGCAAATGATTTTAACAGATGATGTTTCAGGGAAAGATATATAAGTAACAAGTAAGTGTAGGAAAGAAGTGCAAAGGTAAGCTATCCTTTTCATCCATCATTCAGCTTGGAAGAATTAAAAACATTGTTAACAGCCAGTGTTGTCAAGGGTGTGGAGAAATATATTGGAAGAGTATGATTTGGTACTCCACATTTTGAGAGTCAACTGTGTGTATTTGTTGAAATTGCAAATGCCCATACTTTCTAGCCCAGGTATTACATCTCCAGGCATGTATCTTATAAAAATATCTGCACATATACAAAAAGGTATATATGCAAGAATACTTATTTCAATTGTCATTGAAAAACAGTTACAAACAACTAAAGGTCCATTACCAGGGAGTCACTGCATAAATTATGCCACATTGATTTAATGAAACAATACACAGCAGTTTAATAGAAAGCAGTGGGTAGATATTAATATGGAACAATCACCATGACATATTGTTAGATGGAAAAAGCAACTTGCATAATGACACATAGTGTAGGATCTCATTAAAGGAAAGAAAAACTCTATATGAGTATGTGCATATGCTTGAATATATATGTATAGTAAAAGGCATAAAGGGAGACAGACTGTTTGCAGTTGTTACTTCTGGGAAGGCAAGTAGATGGAGAGTCAAAGTGAAGAGGCATTTTTACATTTTACTGTGTGTGCTACAATATTGTCATAATTTAGCAAGTGAAAATGTATTTATGTATCACTTAAATGAGTTTTATAAAACAAGAAAAAATAAGTGATAAAGATTTTTAAAGCCTTCATCTAGAAATGACTTGCTATTGGAAAGCAGGGGAGAAAATGAAAGTTTTGAAAAGTAAAAATAAAAAGACTGAGTGACTGTGTGTAGCTGAAGGTTCAAAGACCACTTGCTGATTTGCTACCACGAAGTTAAAAATTGGTCACTGGGAAGAAAAGGCCAAGAATCACAGGGAATTGCGTTGACTGCTTGAGCTTGACTTAACCTGATCAGAACCTAGGTATAACGTGAATAGAAAATTTTCTTTCCACTTCTCCCTCTGTGGTAGATTAAAGATGGCCACAAATTCTATGACATTTCTCCAAATCTAAGCACGCCCTGTGCCTTGCTTTGATCAATAAAACAGGCAGAAACAACAATGTGCTTGTTCTAGACCAAACCTTTGCAATGCTTAGAAGTTTCCACTATCTAGGGGAAAATTCAGCAATCAGTTTAGAAAGCTGACTATCCTTAGACCACCATGGGAAGGCCCAACTAGCCATGTGGAAAGTCACATGGCAAAAAACTGAGAGCCCAGACATATGACCCCAACTGAACCTTCTCAGCCAATTCCCAGTTGTTCAAGCCACCCAGTCAAGATGTAGACCTTGTGGAGCAGAAACAAGCCACCCCCACTCTACCTCCCTAAATTTCTGACCCACAAAATCATGAGCAACTAAAAGAACTATTGCTTTAAAACACTAAGTTCTGGGGTAGTTTGTTACTTGAGCAATAGGTAATCAAAACTCTCTGGGCTGTTCATTTTCTCCCCCTTCCCTCAACTATAAGAAATTGCTACAGGGACTTGTAGTCTGACACAGTTGGCTTTTTATTAAAAACTAGAGGCCTGGTGAACGAATCAAAGTTCACCAGGGGGTCATCAGGGACGGGCCAGCTGGGGTGAAGGGCCGTGGGTAGGGCCGGCCAGGGCAAGGGGCCAGAGGCGGTTTGCCAGCCAGTGCCCCCCCTGATTGGGAGGGGGGGCACTCAGGGGTGAGGCCAGCTGGGGTTGAGGGGCCGAGGGCATTCTGATCATTCTGCAGTTTGGTCAATTTGCATATTACCCTTTTATTATATAGCATCCTATAGTCACAATGCTGACCATGTAAACTAACCTTCTGACCCAAACACTCAGAAAGCTATCTTTCTAGAAACTCCCGACTAAGTGTTATCTAAGAGCCAATAGTGCATGGGTGTTTCTGAGCTGGAAATAATCAGGTCATTATTGATTTTGAAAAAACAAATTGCCAGCCCCTGACATCACTAAAAGACTGCTCTTCTCTGGAACCTTCTCTGTACAAGTTCATCCCGAGGCTGGGCCCTCTAAAGGATATACCCTGGCTCATCCATCTGGTCCTTCTACATGCCAACCTAGGCCATAACTAGCATGGATGGGAAGTGTCTGGGAGTCATTGAGGGTTTGAGGAACACAGCAAGTAAGGAAGGTGTAGGTGGGAGCAAAGCCACAAATGTGGCCTTCGGAGCCTAGCGCTGATCTTCCAACATAACTGAGAACCAAGGAAATCTGGCCATTTGACTTCTTGCAGCAGGAAGTGGGCAGTCCATGTCAAACTTGGCCTGGAGCTTCCCCAAATGCAGTTTTTCTGGCACACTAAAAGGGGAAGTTGCTTGGTTTCCCTAAACCTTGAAGTTGGTCTCTCCCTAAGAATCAAAGCTTCTGACATGCGCATCTCCACTATTCACCACAGTCCAGATACTAGAAAACACTGTATTCATCCAGATGAATATGCACAGATATTTCTGACTTGACTCTCACAATGAAAAAGTAACTGAATTGCTCTTTCTCATGTTGGGAATATCCTGAAAGTTTACTGGGATTTTTCTAGCTAACATACAGTTGAAGTTTTAAAGCCTCCCCAAAATTATAATTTTCAGTTGTTTTGCATAAATAGATGTAACCACCATCTCATATAGATCTAGAGCCTTGCTATTCTGTGGACCAGCAGCATCAGCATCACCTGGAAGCTTTTTTAGAAATGCAAAATCTCAGGCCCCACTCCAGGTCTAATGCATCAGGATCTGCTTTTTAACAAGATCCTCAAGGGATTTGTGTGCATACTAATATTTGAGAAGTGCTGGTCTAGGGGATTACATCCTTTAGCTGCTGCTCCAGGAATAGCCAGCTCCTCTTTCACCCCCCCCCCCAAAAATATCTTGCAGGCAGATTCAGTTTTCAAAAAAACATGAAAAGTGGCTTTGAAGAAGAAAAGTAGACCCAAATAGACAAACATCCTGTCTCATATAGCAAGAACTGGATTAGTAGGGGTAGCCTAGATGGATGCTGCTCTGGATTGAATTGTGGCCCCTGCCCAAAAGAAACATTGTTCAATTTCTGTCTCCCAAAACCTTAGAATGTGTCTTTATGTGGAAATAGGGCATTGCAGATGTAATTAATTAAGATGAGATCATACTGGAGTAGGGTGGACTCTTAGTCCAATATGACTGGTGTCCTTATAATAAGAGAAAAAGACACACACAGGGAGAAGATGGCCATGTGAATATGGAGGTCGAGATTGCAGTGAGGTATGTATAAGCCAAGGAATGCTACGTTTTGCTGGAAAACCGACAGCAGCTAGACAAGGCAAGGAAGGATTCTCCCCTCCAGGTTTCATAGGGAGCGTGGCCTTATTGACAGCTTGATTTGGAATTTTTAGCTTTCAAAACTGTGAGATAGTAACCTTCTGTTGTTTTAAGCCACCCAGTTTGAAGCACATTGTCACAACAGCTGTAGGAAACTAATACAGCTGGGGAAGGGGCTTGGTGGTGTTTATACATTGTCTATAAGTGTCCCAGATCCTTTCTTAGCTCCAGTGAGGGTCTACAGTGTCTCCTCTAAGGAATCCCTCCCATGGTATAAGATTCTGAAAGCGCTATGGCTATCTCTAGTGATAATATCACAGAAACAACTTTTCTAGCAATAAGAAGGGAACAGAAGTCAAGTATTTAAAAGTGCTTGGAAAACCTGCCCTTCCTTGTTTTAAGCACTGCAGGAATAAGAAGGAAGTGAACGATGGCACAAATGCTGTTCAGAATCTCACTCCCTCATCAGGAACTCAGCAGTAACGCTGGCTGGATTCATGAGGAGGGCCCTAGAAAAAATCTCTCTCGTATGGCCTCTTCTTAGCTCTGTTCTTCTTGCCATAGCAAAAAACTTATTTGATTTTGGCTTGTTCTGTTTAGTGCCACATAGAACCTTCTGTTCTTCAGCAACATCACTGATGCTTTGCAACCCTGAACCTCAGACTGAGAGGGGAAATCCTGCCCAGTGCCCTTTCTCAAGATACTGAATGTATGCTATTTATTTTCTCTTATCCCTCCCTGTGGTTTACCAAGCATTTCGAAAGATCTTAGAGCCAAAAGAACCTCAGTAAACATCTGGTCCAACTGTCTTACACATGATGAAATGGAGGTCCAGAAAGGTCAAATGCTGGGCAGCAAAGCCAACATAAAAATAAAAAAAAAACTCATGCTGCCCAACTTCCAGGCTCTGCTAACTTCATGGCCACAGTAAATATACTACCTCTTGACCATTTTTCATCAGAGGCAAGGTTTAGGAGACCACAACAACAACTTGAGCAAAGCCTTTTATCTGTTTGAGTTCTAAATCTTCCACTTATGTGTTGGGTAACCCTGAGCAATTTAACCTCTTAGTTGCCTCATCCTATACCGTGAGATAATGCCACCTACCTCAAAGATGACTGTGATATTGATGAGATAACATATGGGAAGTTCTGTGTCAGTGGAGTGGTTTCAGCTGATAATGTCTTCAACTCTACCCCCCCCACAAACACTTTCCCACCCACTCCCACCCCTTAGTATATTTCTATCCCACCATCTTTAGTGTTGGCTACAGCCTGGGGCAAGTAGCAAGGTGGCTGCAGCAGTGCCAGGCATCTACAACAGCACAGCAACTCAAGGGAAGAAGAGAGTCTACTAGTATCTTTTTGTGGTTGTCTCTTGGGAGTGAGGGGACTTTTTTGAGAATACTCCCAGTAAGCTTTCCTCAGTCTCATTGGCCAGCTTAAGTCACATGCTTATTTAAGAAGAATGGGAATAATCTTAAACACACCAGACTATCCCTGAAGATGTGGATGAGATAATCTTCCCCGAGGGTTATGTGGTTGAAAAACGTGGGGTTCTGTTAGGAAAGAAGGCAGAATGAAGGCTGGGTAGTTAAAAAGTACTGACAATTACAATAGATGTTTTTCATTAACTTATTTTATTGGGAGTGAAGAAAACACTTCTGAAGTATCTTAGATAACACTTCTAACAAGGTTTTATTGGTAGTAACTGATTAATTCCCTTCTCTTCCTCCATGCCATTTTACCCATAGGGAGTTTCCATATTAACTCTTAGCTATTCATCTCCTGACTCACCAAATATGTGGGCTGCCCCTCACAGTAGCATTGGAAGTAAATATCTAAGGAGAAAACCATTCATGTAAATACTGCTTTCAAGTTTATAAAACTGACACATTTTGTCATGTTAGCTTCTACATCTGAGAAAAATGGAGAGGTGAAATGATTTGCCCAAATTCCTAAGCTAATAAGTGACAGTGCTATCAAGAATGAGACCACAGATGCAATATGCTTTCTGCTATTCTGAATTACTACAAGGAATCCCAGATAGAAATTTGGTATATATGGCATTCATGAGGGAAAAAATGTTATTGGTGCCAACTAAACTGTGGGTTTCTACAGTCCAAACCCTAATGGGCCCATTCTTTCAAGATCCATCCATTTTCTAATCCAAAAATCTTCCTAGAAGCACAAATAAAACCTTCCTTAGTTCAAAGTAGAGCTTCTCATTTATTTATCAAACATTTATACAGCACTTGCTGCGTGCCAGACATTATGCAATCTGCTTTACAAATATTAATTCATTTAATCCCACTTAGTTCTATCTGCTCAGTGAAGTCCGACATCCTTAGGTCATACATATCTCACCAAAAAAGCCTTGTATAACTTATTCCATTGGAAATTTACCAAAGGATGAAATCCCAAAATGGTCCAGAGTTCAGGAACAGATCAAGCTTTTGGGCAAAAAATGTTTCTAGAGCTAGCCATCCCTTGTCCTACTCTTTTATTAGAAACAGCCTATGCCCAAATTACCCAGTCAGGGCAAATATATGTAAACAAGTCATGCTGCAGCGTGCAATAGCTTGAAGAAAATTCTGTATTGTCCTAAACTTATTATAGAACATAATCCTTCATGGCCCCTTTTTCTATTTTGGCAGATTATAATTTTCCTTAAAAAGTGAGGGAGCTTTCTGGTTGAAGTTCAGGAGGGCCAAAGGACATTGATTGGTGTTGCTTTTGTGTCAACACATTCTTAATCTTCCTGTTGGTATTTTAAAATAACAGATCACCCATTGAAATTATAAACTGTACCATGTAAATGTCCCTGTGAAGTGCTGCCATTTGCAAGAAGGGCTTTCTGACAGCCTGAGACGTCACAATATGTCTCCCTGCTTTTCATGTGACAGTAATTAGTATCTAAGCTCTGAAGTGTTTACTCCCCTAGCCGAGAAGATTATATTTATAACAGGTTCCAGCCATGAACCGCTACTCTTTACAACATATAATCCTCATTTTCAACATGGAAGGATAAAGCCTTCAAAGCATTAAAAGAAAAAACATAAGGTAATTTATCCCATCTGATAGTTTGGAATAACCCTTTTAAGGAGGATGCAGTCAATAGCCTTGCATGCTTACAAAAACAAGTCACAGTTTTATAGCCCTGATCAACCAAGTACCAGTGCAGGCTGGGGGTTTTCTCTTACTCTTTTTTTTTCTCTTTTTCTTTTTTAAATTTAAATTTGCCAAAGATAAAATAAGCCAATAAAAATTATTGTGCCTCACACCTTGGGGAACTGAGAAAATTCTGTTGGATTCTAAGAAATTTACTTCTGTGAAAACATGGTACACTTTGCTAGAAATAAATTGCCTTTGATTAAACAGGCTAACACAAATTAGGCACTCCTCCATGTGTCAAATGAAATAAAATTAAGATGCCCTACTTCAAACTGTCTACACCAGAGCTTCTTAGACTTTAGCATGCAGAAGATTTTAGCATTTTGTCAAAATGCTCATTGCTACCCACCCCAGTGACTCTGATTGAGTAGGACTGAGGTGGAGCTCAAGATGCTGCCCCTCTAAAAAGACCTTGTTAATGCTGATACTGCTGGGAACCCCCAGTAGCTTCTTTACTGAAGGCTAAAATTCCACCTTTGGAGATCCCTTTCCTATGGTAAAGAAATATGTGAATAAAATTTACTAACCCATGTTATCAACTAAAACTATGTTGTAAATTTGGATTTCAGTTCAATTCAGCAAAGTTACTCCGTTGCCTTGCACTGTGCCAGCTGAAGACATCAGTTTCACTTTTAAGGAGATTAAAATCTATACATCTACATAAATGACAACACAGCCCATCTGGCGTTGCTCTGTGGTTGAACATCGGCCTATGAACCAAGAGCTCATGGTTCGATTCTAGTCAGGGCACATCCCCAGGTTACAGGCTTGATCCCCAGTGTGGGGCGTGCAGGAGGCAGCCAATCAATAATTCTCTGTCATCATTGATGTTTCTATCTCTTCTTCCCTCCCCCTTCCTCTCTGAAATCAATAAAAAATAACAACACAAATTATAATGAGACTATAATATGACAAATACCA
Source organism: Myotis davidii (assembly GCF_000327345.1). Lineage (NCBI taxonomy): Eukaryota > Metazoa > Chordata > Mammalia > Chiroptera > Vespertilionidae > Myotis > Myotis davidii. Next base: position 111,245 of record NW_006291567.1, read on the forward strand.
AAAATGAAGTACAAAATCCTATGAGATTATAGTGCTCCGGGAGTATCAATGTGGAGTTGAATAGTCAGGAAATGGTCAAAGAAAGCTTAGAGAGAAGCTTTGTGAGTTGCTTTATACTTTGCCATAGAGCAATGATGGTGAACCTTTTGAGCTCAGCATGTCAGCATTTTGAAAAACCCTAACTTAACTCTGGTGCTGTGTCACATATAGAAATTTTTTTATATTTGCAGCCATAGTTAAACAAAGATTTATATTTTTGATATTTATTTTATGTATTTAAATGCCATTTAACAAAGAAAAATCAACCAAAAAAATGAGTTCGCCTGTCACCTCTGACACGCGTGTCATAGGTTCGCCATCACTGCCATAGAGCTTCTACATAATCTCACTTCTCTTATAGAACAATCCTGGGAAGTATACGTGACTTTCTCCATTTGGTAGATGAAGAAATGAAGGCTGAGAGAGCTAAAATAATTTGCTAAAGTTACATTGCAAACAAATTAGTGAGATTGAAAATGGTGAAGCTAAGACAAAGGACCTCCCCAAATGAAGATAGCAATAAAGAAATTACAAGGTTCTAATAGTAGCAAGAATATTCATAGTAAATGGATGACATTTCTTTTACCACTTAATGCCAGGCACTGCCCTAAGAACTTAATATACATTACTTCCTGTAATGCTAAAAAAGCAATCCCATAAAACAAGTATTATTATTATTATCCCCTTTCAAGGAGGAGAAAAACTGAGGCATAGAGAAGTTAAGTACATGTGCACGGTCACATAGTGAATGGTGGCCCTGTCAGAATTTGAACCCATGTCTCTTATATTTTTAGTAGAGAGCAAGGGATGGACCATATGACTAGAACTTTGGTGCTGGAGGTGAGGGACATATGAGGTTAGAAAAGGGTCTTGGCTGTCTACCTAAGAACAGCTGACTTCATGTGGTAAGCAAAGGGAAGTTCATAAAAGTTTTATCTTACGTATGGGAATGAAAAGATTAAAGACTGGTTTTAGAATGATGTCTATAGCAACAGTGTCCAGGATGGTCTGAAGGGGAACAGAGAAGAGGGGCCAAGAAATTAGTTATGGCTGTTGGGATTCACCTGAGGCCTGGAGCTGGAAGAGTGTGAGAAGCCCCAGGTAGGTGCTGAATCACAGGAAGGTGAAGAAAGGGCTCCAGAACTGTGCCTCTACCCGAGGCGGCTTGCCACAGACAGGCATCACGAACAACCTTATGCACCGGGGCGGGGGGGGGCCTCAAATAGACCTTAGAGAAGCCTGGAATCCTTACATTCATAAGGTTTTCTACACGTTGCCATCAAGTTTTCATCTACTTTCATTGGGCTTTAGAATAATCCTGGAAAGTAGATATTACTTGCCCCATTTTGTTGGAAAATAAATGAAGGCTCAGATGGTGAAAAATAACGTACCAAAGTTACAAAACAAGGAAAGCTGGAGCCAGGGAATAAAGTTCAGAGCTAACATTATGATTCCCTGAAAGATAATTTGGACACATCTCACAGTTTGGTGATTTCCCATGGCAACAGGTCATAGGTTCCTGCCAGCTGCTAATGAAAAGAGGCTTCCAGGATCAAATAAGATTAGGTTAAACTGGGTTGTCTCCTGCAGAACTTCTCAAAGCCTGTAATGTATGTGTGCAGCATGGTGACTACAGTTAACAATACTGTGTAATCAAATATATATATTTGAAAGTTGCTAAGAGAGTAAATCTTAGAATTTCTCACCACAAGAAAAAAATGGTCACTATGTGAGGTGATGGATGTATTAAATAACATTGTGGTAATCATCTCACAATATTTAAGTTTATCAAATCATCATGCTGTATGTATACCTTATATGTACACAATTGAGATATGTCAATTATATCTCAATAAACTGGAGGGGGGTGAGAATCAATGCAAACACACATGCACACACACACAATCACACGAAGGCTGTAGTATACATCATTTCCTAAAAAGACAATATTGGCTCATGGAAAGTTTGTTTTTTACAGAATATATTTAACTGGAGGGTATAGTGTGTGGAACCCTTTTCTAAGAAAATTATTCGCAATAACGTCCCCATATGATTGCTTACTAGACCTAGAATTGAATCCATTGGATGTCTTTGGGACTTCCATTATTCTATATATGAGGACTACCATTATTCTATGTATGAAGAGCATTTAATAAAGGCTGGTCACTAAAAAAAATAGGTATCCCTCACTATCTGAACTTATACAAACTCTCACTATCTGAACACAGAAACCAAATAGATTTGGAAAAGCAAGAAATACTTGTATTTAATTCTCTCCAATGAGATACATATTTCTTAACTTTCTTAAGGAAGAAATAGAAAGTATTTTATGGAAATGCATTTATTAATAATAAAATAACAGGCTATGACTGCTCAATTGCCTGACTTCACCATTCCCACCCTTCTTTACTCATTTCTTTATTAGAGGGGACTAGAAACCTGCAGACTACATTTCCCAGACTCCCTTGTCTGTTGGCTTCTAGTTGGGTTCTGAGAATGGGAGAAAACAACAGGAGATTGGAAGGTGGAAGACAGGGAGAAGACATTTTTCTCCTGCTTCTGGTGGTATCTCTGGCAAAGCAGAAATATACATACTTCTATCTTTCCAGCAGCTGTGGTGATGGCTAATTGCTGGGAGCAGCCAGTAACTGAGGGCTACAGTGAGAGTAGCAGATCTGACTTCATGGACAGCTACAAGTTCCAGTGGCCTTTAGTGTTTTCAGGAGTGACAGGATCCCAAAAGCATCAGCAGTGTTTGGACAATTTCAGTAATATATACACTCCTGGGCTCTGGTAACACCTCTTCCGTTTTGCTCCTCCAGATCTAGCAACGGTTCCTCTAATTTCTAGGGTAGCTTTCTGCAGTTACTATTTTTGGGTTTTTCTCACCTTCCCCTTGAGCTTCTTGTTTCTTGCCAACCCTATGATAAACCATCTCTCGTATTAAATTCCCTGTGAAAGACCTAGAGTGGATTCTATCTTCCAGACTGGTCGCTGACTGATACACCCATCCAACTAAGTTTCCCTATACTATTGCAATGTTTCTCAAACGTTCCTATAGAAGCCTTCTAAAGATAGAGAAGGATGTATGTGATTTCTTTTTTTCACCATACCTGGCATCTGATGGTTTAGCCCAAAGCAGTCTTTAAAAGCAGTAAATATATTTTCAATCTCTTGTATCACATTACAAATTTTATTTTTATGAAAATATGCATCATTAATTATTTTACATTAAAGATGCATCAACTTTATTATGTAGTTCTGCTTACCCTGGCATGTCACCACATATGCCTTGTGATGCAAATATCTCCATTTGAAAAAGTAAGAAATCCAGGTGCTATAGGAGACTGTCGTAGCAACACATCACCAAAGGACTAACACTTGTCCTTAACACGTTAAGCGCCCAGCCTGTTTTGTCTTCCGGGCAGGAAGTATAGTGTCAGTCACCGGTGACTGACAGGGCGCTTAATGTGTTAAAGATCAAACTTTGGGAGACAGCTTGGCCAAATGGAAAACATGTGGCTTTGGAAGCAGACAGGCTGGGTTCCAATTCTAAGAGACATTTGCTAGCTGTGTGACTTGGGGCCAGTTTCTTGGAATCCCTAAGTCTTGGTTTCCCTGTTTATAACTTGAGCCTAGGGATCTACCATACCAAGTTGTTATGAGGATTTGCTATAATATAGGTAAAGTGCATGGGATCTCATAGGTGCTTCATAAATGGTAAATTGCTATTGTCATTTTCTGCTAATGTATGTTATGACCTTCCTTGATTGGTTTCCAAGCTCTTCCTCTCTGTAGCTCTTGGGAATGAAAATGAAACTAACAGCCCATTCCCATGTCCATCAGCCAAAAGAAGGCTACATAGAAATCGATAGTTGCTTCTTACCAGGAAGAGAATAGGATTGCTTAATCCAATGACTGACAGTTAGCCTTAACATCACCTGACAGAGCTGCTTCATGAAGAGGGTCAGCAATGACACCTCTACTATTTGTGCTGCTCCTCTTATTCTCTTGAGTTCCAGATTGCCAAGTAATGTCTGGAAATCTAGGCACAGCTTCTGCCCCGTGGCTTATAGTATACATATACTTTTCTATAATTGTAGGATTTATAAAGTCAATGCTGAAACCACGCTAGCTGTGCCACATTTAACTCAAGGCAAAACGTTAATAAAATGGGCAGCCTTAGCTTCAAACTTTTGGAAGGGGGGTGTACTTTGGGATTGTTGAGGTTTTTTGTTTTTTTATTCCCCTGTCCATGAGCAAAACCTACCTTTATTATTAGAAGCTCTGGTAGTCATAATAAAGAATAGAAGTGTCAAGAAATATAGACCTCTAAGATACTATATTTAAAGGACATTTGCTAGTTGTGAGACAGAGAGTGTGGTTCCAAGCTGTTCGCATTGCCTCCTTTCATTCCTTTCCTCCTAACATCCCCGTGGTTCTCTTGTAATCACTAAATGCTAACTGGACCAGTGTAAACAGACTCTGTTTCAAAGTTTAAATGAATGGTAATAAACCAGAAGGAATTAGATCTTAGATTATAAAGCTTTATTTTAAAGGATTGTGAAATTGGTGGTCAATTGATTTGAAAAGAGGGCTTGGTACATTTACAAAATAGCAGGTACTCGTTTTGTGAAACAATGACATTTTTTATAGAAATGAATGAATTCTGTTTACTTTAAAATGTGATTAGCATATGTACATCAGCGTTTCACTCATAGACACAGACAAAAGTATGGTGGTTACCAGAGGGAAAGGGGTGGGGATTAGTCAGGGTAAAGGGGGTCAAATATTTGGTGATGGAAGATTATTTGACTTTGGGTGGTGGGCACACAATGCAATATACAGATTGTGTAGCATAGAAATGTACTCGTGAAACCTGTATAATTGTATTAACCAATGTCAATAAAAATAAAATGTGAGCAGCATATGTACATCAGCATTTCAGTCATCCAACACTTCAGTTTAACTGATTAATAATTTAAATCTGTTTAGAGATGTACTTATGCATATGCATTTACTCATTCAAAAAACAAGGTGGTCTATCTCCAAAGCCAGTGCCCATAACCACTGCACATCACTACCCCCAGCAAAAGGAGACATCATAAACAACCACAGGACTTCTGCACACATAGCATACTCCAAAATTCTAAAGTGAAGGTGTAAAAATAGTGCAACCATGGTGAATGTCCTATTGATTTGGCTCACTGTCCAAAGTCATGCAATTTCCCAGCCCCCAGGTTCCTGTGTTTTTAGAAAAACACATTGTCCCCAAAGCACAAAGTAACAGCATGAATTGCTTCTTCAAATGTTTTTAAGTCTCTGTGCTGCTGGCTCAGATAGTTTTCTTGCTAGCACAGGAAAGCAATCAAGCCAATAAGGAAACTATGAAGAAGAAAGCTTCTTTAAAGAGATCTGAAATCATCTCTCAAAGTATGTAGAACGGGAAATATGTTTGCAAAACAATAAGAATTGTCTCCAAAATTTTCTGAAAGCTTTAGCAATACCAAGCACTTGACATTGCTAAAAAAAAAAAAATTATTTAATCTCTGAAATAGTAAAGACCTCATAGCATCAGTGTATTAATAACAAAGGGTGTGTGTGTGTGTGTGTGTGTGTGTGTGTGTGTGTGTGTTTTATCTCAGGCAGCTAAAACATCTCTTTCCTAGGAAATATTTTCTAGATTTCATCATTCCTGTTCATAAATTATGTATTTCTAAATCTTTGTTAGCTAGCTGACAGAGTCACTTGGACAATTCTTTTTACAGCGGCCTAACTTAACAGTGATTTCATAACACAAACTTCACTGTGCCTGCTCTGATTAAGTTTGCCATTTGAAAATAAAATGGTTTGAGGAAAGAGAATTCATCTTATATGAAAAAACTATGATAAAATTTCAATTGCTTTCAACCAGTCCTGGGGAAGGCCCAAAACTCACTTTTCTTTTATTGGTCTCAAAAAATTGAAGTTGTTTTAATAGCAATTCTTTCTTTTTCTTTTCACCTATTGTCTTCTTCCATCAATTTTATCTATGTATCTCCCATTCCTCCTTCTCACCCAACTCTCCTATTCCCACCTGCCTATGTGTCCCCTGCACCTCCTATATTCCTTTCTGTCTCATATTCTTTATCCTATAAGAATTAAATCAAGTATATGCATCTCATGTTCCACTTCTGCCATTGGTCTAAAGCAGGAGTCGGCAAACTACAACTTTCTGGCCAAATCCAGCCCTCTGCTTGTTTTCATAAATAAAGTTTTGTTGGAAGACAGCCTAACGTATTTGTTTACACACTGTGGCTGCTTTCATGCCACAGTGGCAGAGTTGAGTAGTTGCAACTGAGACCATATGGTCCACAAAGTGAAAAATATTTACTAGCAGGCCCTGTACAGAGCAAGTTTGCTGAACTCTGATGTAAAGTAATGGGACCCAGAATCCAGCAGCCATATATCTAGGGTCTTGAGAACACTTACCTCTCTGGTTTAGGGGACTAGATCACCTGGCATCCTGTAAAATAATTTAACATCCCTCTCTATCAAGGTCTCTCACTTGCAAAATCTAACCCACAAAAAGTCATCTTGCTTCTATTTCAGAAGGCTGTAGTGAGCATACATGAAAAAAATATTCCTAGTATATGACTGGGGAAAGGGATTAAAACTCGATAACTTCAGATGTCATGAAAAGCATATATGACCTAGGCAAGAAATAGCTCCCATTTTGCAACTTGAGGTGTATGAATCATAGTATTTACTTTAACTACCCGTTCACCTTTGAATCTACTCTTGCCAGCCCTTGTGATAAGGAAGCATAAGGCCAGTTTCAAATGCCTGCTGCAGAGGGAATTTGGGGGCGGGGTCCACCATTGGAGCTACTGGGCTCAACATCAACCTAAGATCCCATAGCAAGCTGCCAAGAGCTAATGTTGGCTACAGCTGCTTTGACTTCATTCCTTGGCTGCTGTTTTCTCAAGATGTTCCCAGATTTCCACTTTCTGACTGAGGCCACCACCCTGCTTGTTATACCTTCAATTTATAAAGCGTGGTGTTGTAATTCAGGCTGTTTGAGGATAATCTACTTTCTCCTCAAACTAATTTGGCAAGATGAGTCCCTTAGAAAAACATGGATATGGTACTGAGAGTCTGTGTGGTGATCATGTGTGTTTTTGGCATTCTTCCTCACCCCTTAAATAGAAAATTGAAGAATAAACACCCTGTGGGCTACTCGCAAAATGGCAGTCATCGGGAGGTAGGGGGGTAAGAGATCAACCAAAGGACTTGTATGCATGCATATAAGCCTAACCAATGGACATAAGACACTGGGGAATAGGGGAGGCTAGGGGACTGTCTAGGGCGGGGGAAAAAATGGACACATATGTAATACCCTTTGTAATAAAAAATAAAATTTGAGAAAAAAAAAATACAGCAGCATCTTCAGGGACATAGGAGAAACCACCTGAAATTAGCCCAAATAAGCCCTCTTCCTATATTATTTATTTATTAGAGAGAGAGAGAGAGAGAGAGAACAACTTGTTCCAATTATGCCTTTATTGATTGTTGTCCAGTTATTCATTGATCCCTCTCAGCCCCAAAGCCAACCTCCCATGCTGTGCTCTGGGATGCCAGGGCTGGGACTCTACAAACAATATTTCTGCTTTGCCAATTGCGCACTTTTTAGCTCTGCCAGCAAGACATCCCCCTACTCAGGGGTCTTTGTCTCGCCCCACAAGGCCCTCCTCTGAGCTTAGAGAAGTCAGTACCAGCCAAGCCATGACCCTCCTCAGAGGTCTGAGTTGCAATATATAGGGCCCCTCCCCCTCAATTTCTAGGCTTTCCTATTTCCAGTGGCTTCATTTGTTCTCTGAGCCTCCAGGGTGGGAGATATTTCCCCACAGTTGCTACTTCCATAACACCTAAGAGTTATCCTTTTACTCTTTCGGTTACCTAGTTAAACAACTTAATACCTACTAAACAATATCTTCATAGGAAAACTTCACTGTTCAAATAACTGATGTGACTTCTGGCCTCTGTCTAATACCAGACCCTAAGTGATATGCCAGAACTAGTCCAAGGACAGACTGCTTCCACACGGTGAACAGGCAACTTTCTATACCCACACCACCACCCCCCCTCACTCACCACAAGGAAAACCAGAAAAGAACAACACACTCCACAGCCACAAAGGAAAGGCCCTTTCTTCCCTGCAGTCTGTGCCAACTCCTCGTAAGTGCCAAAGTTAAAACAAAACAAGAAGCCAGGGAGGAAAAGAGGGCCCAAGACAGAGACTTCTGGGTTATCAGCCCATAGGGGCCCAGCACCCTCAGAAGGTCTGCTAGTTTTCACTGTTGTGCTTCTTCCCCAGCTCCTCTGTTCTACCACTTAGTCCCACTTCGAGAGAAGGGGCCTTATATTCAGCCGAAAGAATAGCTCCCTTCTTAGGTTGGAGTGGGTGCGGGGCACTTCCCCCCACAGTGGCAGGCATGTCAAATAAGGAGCTGAAGAGGGAAGCTGGACATTTTGCTAGAGCAGAGGTGGGTGGGGAGAAGCATGGGGGCCACACACACACATGCAGGAATAGAAAGATATAGGGTAGCTTTCAGCAGCATGTCACCTCAGCATGAGGTCATAGTTCTTTCCTATGGTAGAAGCACACCTGAAATTATGGATTCTGATTGATCCCCTCAGTTCTTCAGAAGCAAGAAGTTGTCAGGAATAGCTAAATGAAAAGAGAGCCAAATCAAAAGAAAACTAAAAAGAACCAGAGTGTTTAAATGACAAAATCCATTTTTTAAAAAAATGAACGTAACAACAATAAAGAAAAAATAAAGATTGACAGTAAAACCAAATGGAGTAAGACTCATGTAACTTGCTATAAACAGTCATAATGAGAGAAACAAAATAAAACAAAAAAAATACAGACTTTCAAAGAAATCAGAACCAACTTTAGAATACCTTATCCTATCTAATAATAGACAGACATGGTAATTAACCATACCTCTGACATGTTTCCCATTGGCTAATCAGGGTGATATGCAAATTAACTGCCAACCAAGATGCTGGTTAACCACCAACAAAGATGACAGCTAATTTGCATACTACAGGCAGGGCGGGACAGCACCATCCCGCCTGCCCTCCTGCCATCCTGGTCTGCTATCTGCGACCAGGGTTGCAGGCAACCCGTAGGGACCCGACCCAGGGCTGGACAGCGGGACCACAGCGATCTGCCACCGGACATGCCCACAAACGGCCTTCCTGTGGGGATCCCAGGTTGGCAGGTGCTAATGCACCGATCGCCACTGGCCATGCCTACAAACGGCCCTCCCATGGGGATCCCGGGTTGGCAGGTGGTAATGCACTGATCTGCCAACACGCACACCGGGCCACCTTTGCCCTGCGCATACTATGCAGCTGGGAGAGGGGAGTGGGGCCACTGAGAGCAGGGCGGGAACTGCCCAGGGTTTGCATCAGGCAGCCCAGAGTGGAGTTCAAACTATCCCGACCAGTAGCTGCTTGCTCAGTCACTTACTTGCTCATTCACTTACTCGCTCATTCACTCACTCATTATTCACTCACTCAGCAAACCCTCTCAGGTCCCTGGCACCAGGCCAGGCACTGAAGGTGAAGCAGGATAAGACAGAGCTGTGTCCTCAAGATGTTAGTAATTCAGTAGGGCGAAGCAGGCACATGAATGAGGCAGTTGTATGCACAGATGCACTGTACTAAGTTCGGTGAGGGCTGTAACTAACACCGACTTTGTTCTCTTGATAAAATGGGGCCTCTGGAGCCAGGCCACCCCAAGCCTGTAGGCCTGTGCCTAGGCCAGGAGTGGCCGGGGTCCAGGAACATGACAGAGGGTGTAGGTTGGGCTGAGGGGCCTGGCCCTACCCCTCACCCTCACCCCCGACTACACAGATTTTTGTGCATTGGGCTACTAGTTTCCTTATAAGTTTTGAAACTACTTAAAAATATTATGACTATGAATCATCCCTCTACATATTATTTAGATAAAGGGAAAGAAGAGCTACCACATCATATCATTGGCTCCTACTATGTGCCAGGGATTGAGTTCACAGCTTTATATGAAGGACATAGAGAATCTTCTCTCATCTACCACATGAACCTGTAGCTACTACTATACCCACTTTAGAAGAAAAATAGAGCTCAGAGATCCTGAGTCTTACTGAAATTTGGGCACAGGAACAAATGGAATTGGGCCACAGATCAGGTTCTGTCTTCCATACCATGCAGCTGCCTCCCAACAACCTCTTTGTGGCTTATTTGTCTCTCATTGTCTCAGTCCATTTAGGCTTCTATGACAAAATACTAGAGACTGGGTGGCCTATAAATAACAGAAATTTATTGCTCACAGGTCTGGCTGCTGGAAGTACAAGATCAGGGCACCAGCAGATTTGTTGTCTGGTGAGAGTTCATAGATGGTGCCTTCTAGCTATAACCTCACTTGGTAAAAAGAGAAAGGGGCTCTCTGGGGTCTCTTTTATAAGGCCACTAATCCCACTCATGAGGGCAGAACCCTCATGACCTATTAACCTCCCAAAGGCACCACTTCCTAATATCACCTTGGGGGTTAGGTTTCAACATATGAATTTGAGTGGGGATGCAAACACTTAGACCAGTGATGGTGAACCTTTTGAGCTCGGCGTATCAGCATTTTGAAAAACCCTAACTTAACTCTGGTACCGTGTCACATACAGAAATTTTTTTGATATTTGCAACCATAGTAAAACAAAGATTTATATTTTGATATTTATTTTATATATTTAAATGCCATTTAACAAAGAAAAATCAACCAAAAAAATGAGTTCATGTGTCGCCTCTGACACGCATGTCATAGGTTCGCCATCACTGATTTAGACCACAGTAACCATTTTTTTCCAACCTGCCCTAATTTATCATTTCCTGAGTTTTGATTGAAATATTCAGCTTTGCTGGATTATTTGTTTCAATTATTTAAGTAGTGCTTTACATAACCCTATTATGGTTCCAGTATTTAGGTCTAGGTCCATCAATAATCTATAGTTTTTTGCTTATTGTAAAGGAAATGTCATTCGTGATCTCTTTTGCTTTATCATATCGATAGAGCTTATCATCTGATAAAATTTTATGCAGTATCAAGATGGAAACAATGAAGTGGATTGTAATTAAATTATTAGTGCCACTTCATCTTTAAAAGCCTATAAGTTAATGATTGATCCTCACTAAAGACAACCCCACATTATCGGTTCTTATAAAACATCCTATGAATGTCAGCTAACTTGTCCTCTATAGCAGTGGTTCTCACACTTGAGCCTGCATCTGAATTCCCTAGAGAACTTGTTAAAACATTTTCTACCCACCCCTTCCAAGTTTCTGAGTCAGCAGGTCTGGAGTGGGACTCAAGCATTTGCATTTGTAACTAGTTTCCAGATGATGCCAATGCTGAAGGTCTAGAGATCAGACTTTAAGACAACCACTCTATAGAAAGACTATAGAAAATGAACTACCCATTTTTCTTTCCTCTTTAGTAATGAAACTCTGATTTTAATCCGGGATGGAAATGCATCTAACTGAAAGATTATATTTCTTAGCCTCTTATAACTTGATGTGGCCACGTGACTAAGTTCTAGCCTGTGAGCTATAAGGAACTCCAGGAAAACTGCTTGAAGGAAACTGGGTCACTGGGAAGAGCCTCTAAGATGGCCCCAGTAATGGCCTACCTCCTGGAATTCAGGCCTGTGTGCAATTCCTCTGCTTGAGTGTCGGCTGGACTTCTAATGGGAGAAGCCAACTGCCAAGTCATGAGGCAGCTCTGTGGAGAGGCCCACATAAATGAGCTTGGAGGGGGGACCTTCTGAACCCTGCCAACAACTGCACGAATGGGCTCAGAAGCATCCTCCTGAGTTGAGTTTTGAGATGACTGCCACCCCAGCTGCTGCCTTACTTGTAGCTTGTGAGACCCTAAGGCACAATCGCACAGCTAAGCTGCTCCAAATTATGACTCTCTGAGATAGTAAATGTTTGTGAAATAACAAATACAGCTCTGGAAATACAGCTCCTATGTTTTAGGATAACCTGTTACACACCAATACATAACTAATACAGAGCCCCTTCTCCATTCTGCTGCCATAGTATATGGTATGAGAGCTGGGGCAGCAGAAGCTATCTTCAACCATGAAGATAGAATCTACATTATGAGGATGGAAAAGCATGAAGATAAGCATCTGGATCCTCCTGGTGATACCAGAAAGCCAGCCTGGTGCTGTGTACTTCCTGAAGTCCGTTATATGAAGAAAAGACAAACTCTTGTCCTGTAAAAGTCTATAAAATAACAACATGGTCATTTTTTAACAAACACATAAACATTTTTTAACAAACAGCGTGCCAGACACTGTTTAAATTCATTATGCAGTATCAAGATGGAAACAATGAAGTGGATTGTAATTAAATTATTAGTGCCACTTCATCTTTAAAAGCCTATAAGTTAATGATTGATCCTCACTAAAGACAACCCCACATTATCGGTTCTTATAAAACATCCTATGAATGTCAGCTAACTTGTCCTCTATAGCAGTGGTTCAATTACAAGTATTGAACCATGAAATTGTCACCACAATCCTATTGCTATTCCCATTTTGCAGATGAGTGATCTGGGACACAGAGAGGTTAAATGATTTGCTAAAGGTCACACAGCTAATAATGATTATAAATCCAGGCAGTCTGGCTCCAGAATCTGTGCTTTTCATCACTCAGCCCTGTTGTGCTAACATTTACTTTCCAAGTGCTAGGCATCAGGCTAGTGTTTTACACATTTTATAGAAAAGGACACTGAAGCTCAGAAAGGGTTAAGTAACTTCCTGAAAATCACAAGGCTGGAAGTGACAAATTGAAAGTCAAGATCCAGGTTTCTTTGCTTCTAGCAGCAGTGCTCATTGCTTGTGAAAATAACTGACGTTTCTGGGCCTCAACCGTCTTCAAGCGTTTCCAGTGACTTGGTTACTGAGCCCAGTGCTCCCCAAACTTGGCTGTTCATACAGATCACCCAGGGAGCTTGACAAATGCAGATTCTGACTCAGAAGTCCTGGGCCAGGACCCAACAATCTGCATTTCTTACATGTGTCGAGATGGCAGTAATGCTCCTGGACCAGGGACCACACTTTGCTCAGTAAGGGGCCAGACAGCAGAAGATGGACATTCTCCCCAACAGGCTTGTCACTAAATGGCTGTATGACCTGTTTTCTTTTCTGTAAAAAAGAGGGAGATAGAGGAAGTGCTTAATAAAGTTCCTTCCAGCTCTAAAAGTTCTTGATTTTGTACAGAATATAATTTTCTTTTTTTAATTTTTTATTGATTAGGTTATTACATATGTGTTCTTATCCCCACATTACCCGCCATCCCCCCACTCATGCCCTCACCCCCTGTTGTCTGTTGCCACTCTTCATACCTTTATACTTAGCTGACAAAGTAATCTGAATTACTGCAAACATAATTAATGCATCTAATATGACATCAGAAACATTAGTTTGTCCAACTCCTTCAGTTTACAAGTGGCAAACAGAGAAAGGAAGTGACTTGCCCAGGTCTGAGGAGCTTGTGGCTGGGCAGCTGTGACCAGATGCTGGGTCTTCTCAGACTTGCTTCTCAGTAGCAGCTGTGCCTCCAGTGGGTCTGGTTGAAATGTGAGTCTGGTTCCAGAGAGTTTGCGTTTCTAAACAGCTCTTAGGGAACCAGACCCCTGGTTAGGCTGTCACCTAGGGGCTACTCCTGAATGCTGGTACACGGTCACTTTGAGGAGTACAGCCCCAGAGTGCTTTTCTCACAGCACCACTCTCCTCGCCAGCCATGCAGCTGTGTGGTCAGAAATGCAGGTTGGCTGGGGAGGGAAACTGAGAGCAGGCCTTCAGGCCCCCACAGTCAGAAGAGACCGGAAGACCACAATGAGACAGGAAGGAATGAGCTGAGTGGCCCGAATTTAGGAGGACCACTACCACAAGAGAGGTGAGATTTGTGTATGGCCTGAAGTTCAGGGGAAGTGGTTAGAGTCCCTGTGAGGGCTGAGAACACAACAAGAGCAAAGAAGCACACACACAGGAGCAATTTCCGGCTTTGCAGGGGGACTTTTCTGGCATTTTTCTGACTCATGAGCCAACTACCCCCAACCCACCAGAGCTGGTCCAGGCCCTGTAGTTGGGTACAAACCTGGGTGGTAGTACCTGAGTGGCAAGGGAATTCAGGGGTAGCCCCCAACCTGACCTGGAGCATGCATCTGTGAGACTTCTGACATCAATTAATTCATCTTTAGTAAATGTCCCCTGTGTGCCTAGCCCTATGATAGATGGTGTGGGAAATAAAAATGAAGTGTAAAATATGGTCTCTACCCGCTAGGGATTTGTCATCTAATTGGGGGAGCCAATGTGAAGCAAATTGAGAATTTAAAAGAGTTCTAGAAAATGCTAAACTTTGCAGTAAGTACTGAACATGCAGTGGGGAATATCAGAAAGAAAAAAAAATGGGTGTGAAAGTCAGAAAACTTTTCATGGAAGAGATGATACCTGAGCTGAGGCCTTAAATAAGCATGGCCTATTACAAAAGTAACCACAATTCTTCTCCTCTCCAGTACCCTCACCCTTTGTCATGTAATTTTGTTGCTCCTCCCCTCCCCCCAACTTCCCTGACCACTTTAATTCTGGACTCAGCCATGTGGCTTGCTTTGGACATTGGGATGTTGCAAGACTTCACAAAGCAAGGGTCTGAAAAATTGCTTACACAGTTCCACTTGCCTTTTATACCTCAGTCACCACTAGGAAAATATACCGGACTAATCTGCTAGAAACTTAGAGAAAAGCAGGGCAAAGCCAATTTACCCCAGTTGTCCCAGCCAGCCCCCAGGCACATGAGCCAGCTCAGTCAAGATAAGCAGAGCTACCTAGCCTGCCATTCCAGAAGTACAAGCACTAAGTGCTTATTGTTCTATGGCAATGTGCTTTTGTGACTTTCTATGCAGCATTATTATGAAAATAAGCAACTGATATAATAGGCAAAGAGGCTGGAATAATGGAACACTAGAGTATTTCCTGCAGAGACTCCTTTGGAAGACTAGCTTTGTGTGATATTAATAACTGTTACTTAAAATGAGTCTCCCCTGGTTAAGCACATTTGGAAAACTCTGAGTAAATGAAAATAACAGGGCCTTGATGTAGAACATCCCAGGAGCTTGACTGTGAAATTGTCCATTGTGTATCTCTAGATCCACAGGAGGGAGTATTCCCAATGTTACATTTCCCAAACATTTTGTGAACTGTCTCATGGGACGAGGGTGCCCCAGGACACATTTTTAAGACATGCTGGTCTCGGCAAATCACATGCCATTCCAGCACTAGCAGATAAGTTACCCTAGCGTGAGAATATTGTCATTCTTATTTAGTGCTTTATATCTGGGGCCTAGAGTAGTGTTCACCTCTCATGAGCACTCAGTAAATATGTGGAAGGGAGGAAAGGTGAGGTGTTTCTTACCCTGCTCTGCCATTTGTGCTGTTGCTTCTGCCAACAATAAACACCTTGGATTTGTCTACCTGGTGAGCCCTGACTACCCTTTAAAGCTCAGGGTACAAATCACCATTTTTCTGAAGACTTCTCTGAGCCCCTAAAGCAAAGTTGGGTGACTCATCCACCATTATAAATACTACTAGAGGCCTGGTGCACAAAAATTTGCGCGCTC
>NW_006291567.1:128121-150258 GCF_000327345.1 Myotis davidii
CCTGCAGCGGCAGGCAGGGAACATTGGAGTCCTCCGTCACTGAAGCAAGCAAGCCTCATGTTCAGTTTAAGTTGCCTGGCTGCCGGCTGCCATCTTGGCTGTCAGTTAATTTGCATATCTCGCTGATTAGCCAATGGGAAGGGTAGCAGTCGTACACCAATTACCATGTTTCTCTTTTATTAGTGTAGATAAGTAGGAGGGAAGAAAGGAATAGAGAGGAAAGAGGGGTTGAAGGAGAGTAAAGAGGCAGGGGGAGAGTGGGAGGGAGAGAATGCAGAAGAGGGGGGAAAGAAGGAGGTGGAAGTTAATATTCAGATATCATTGCTTAATAGCAAATATTTAGGATATGATTGGAGAGGTTTCTGGACACAGGTGGTAGAGAAACATGAATATAAGAAAACAAGTGCACTCTTTGTAAATCACAAAGAGCTACCGATTAATATTTTAAGCAAGAAGGTAGTATCAGATAAGCTCTCTCTCGAAGTTGATTTTTGTTAACAGGTAAAACTATGCATTCCAAGGTCACCTAAATATGACTTAAGTTATTTACTTAATGCAGACAATGATACAGAGTAAAAGAGAGAACAAAAATTAGCTTAAGTCCCTCAACCTTTGTAAACCAGTACAAAGACCTCTGTTGAATGGAGATCCTGCATTCAACTGCAGCCTGGTGACCAGAAGTGGTCACCCCTCACACTGAGCCATGTGTTTACACATTAAATATTGAATCAAATCTGCCCTGTGTTGATCATAGGAAGCATGAGTCCCAAGAAGAGCAGTCTGCAATCAGAGGGGAATGAAATATGTTCTTCTTCTGAAAGCCGATAACAGCACAAATAAGCATTTAATCAAGATTTGTTTATTGTCAACCTTCATGCATGGAACATAAAGAGCTTGTCAAATTTATGGCTTCCGTTTTCTATCCTTTCAATTTGCAAGCAGATGCTGGCAGTTTCCTTGTGGCTATCATGCCTGTCATGGTTTAAAAAAATGGCTTGTATTTTCTGAAAGCTGCCCAACATCATAGGTATCTTAAATGTTCTATGCTAAGGAGGAGAAAATCAGAACATAACAAGTGTTCCTGTTTCATATGCTTATAGTTCTAATTAATTCAAAACTGGCTGGGAGTGTTTTTAAAAAAAGCTAAATCTTATTTGTATTGACATTTAATAAGAGGTGAAAATGCAATTCTGGCTATAAAGCTAAAATAGCCAAAAGAACTATAGAAGTGGGAGAATTGTCCAGAAGGTTCCAGAATTGTGAGAAACTGTGTGCACATGTGTGCCTTGGGGTAGAGAGGCAGGAAACAACAGGATGGATGGGAAGAGATTTTGGTGTTGGATATTCCAGAGTATCTGTTGCAGTCAATATATGGAGGGGTGACAATTAGGCACATCCAGAAAGGCATGAGATTATCTAACAGAGGTGATCAGCATTCACCAAAATAACCTATGTTTACTCTGTAAATGTGTATTTGAGGACACCCACATCCCATCAAAAAGATTTTAAGAATGGTCTCAAGGAATATGACTGCAACTTTTTTAAGCTGATTGGATTATCCTCTTTTTAAAAATAAACATTTTAATAGCAGAAAAAGGATGCTCATATTGGAGCCTACAAAAAGAAGAATCAGAAAGCAAGAGTCAGTTAATGTCTCTATAACCAGTGAGGGATAAAGGGGCTCTGAACAGCCAAAATGGGCATTCATCCTACTCAACAGTTCTACCCTATGGTAGGTTGGAAAATGTGCCCGTACATCAAAGATATTCACATCCTAGTTCCTGGAACCTATGAATGTTACCTTATGTGAGCAAAATTGACTTTTTGAGTGTGATTAAGGATCTTGGATGGGGAGATTATCCTGAATTATCCTAAATGCCATCACATGTATTTTTATAAGAGAAAAACAGACGGAAATTTGATACACACAGAGGAAAAGGTGATGTGAAGGTGGAAGTGCAGATTAGAGTGATATGGCCACAAGCCAAAGAATGTCAGGCAGCCAAAGAAGCTGGAGGAGTCAAGGAATGCATCCTTCCCTAGAGCCTTCAGAGGGAGTGTGGCCTTGCTGACAATTTAATTTTGGCCCAGAAATAATGCTTTTGAAATTCTGTCCTCCAGAACTATAAGAGAATAAACATCTCTTATTTTAAGCCATCCAGTTTGTGGTGGTTTCTTACAATGGCCATAAGGAATTAATACAACCCCTATTTCAGGATGGGTACCTCAGATAGTCAGAGCTTAGAAACCATTCTCTGTTGCAATCAACCCTCCTTGCCCTGCTCTGTTATCTCTACCCCAGGTCTTTAATCCTTGCTGTCCAGGCTCTGGTTCCTTGCTCCCCATAGCCTTCTGGATAACAATTTGGCATTTTAAAAAATTAATTTGCCTCCTTTGTCAAATATTAATTGAGCATAGTGGTTTGGGTCAACTTCTGGGTTCTCTATTCTGTTCCCTTGGTCTATATGTCTGTTCTTGTGCCAGTACCAGGCAGTTTTGAGAATAGTGGCTTGATATCTGGTGTTGAGATCCATCCTACTTTGTTCTTCTTTCTCAGGATTGCTGCAGCTATTTGGGGTCTTTTTTTATTCCAGATGAATTTTTAGAAATTTCGTTCTAGGTCTGTGAAATATGCCGTTGCTATTTTAATGGGGAGTGCGTTGAATCTATAGATTGCTTTGGGTAGTATGGACATTTTAATGATATTGATTCTACCAATCCATGAACACAGTATATTTTTCTGTCTGTTTATGTAAAAATAAATAAATAGATAAATAGATAAATAAATAAATTCGCCAAAAAAGAGAGACCACACCAACTAGAGACACCAACATTTTGTTTGGTCTGTTCAGCAGTAAGATTTTTTTATTGCGAATTCACTTTAGATTTATGTATGAGTCTCTGTGAGACTGACTAGAAGAAACCAACCGTCCCAAACTTGGTTAGCCTCCATCACACTAACAATCAATTTATGGACCTGCAACATTGAAGTCTCAACGTGCAGATTCCTAATGATCTTATGAGCCTACTAAACTCCATCCTAGGTATCTAGCTATATTTCCTTGATGATATATCTAGCTTTTCTGTGAAAAAATCTAACAGTTGCCTGCATTGTCAGTTCAGGTACCTGTACAGGTGCAGCCTTTTCTCCAAAAGATATAAGAACATTATGAAATAAACCCTTGATTTCATTCTGTTGCAAGTGAAATAAACCCCAATTCAAATCAGCTTAGATACACAAACAAAAATATATATTTCCTCTCGTAACTGAGAGGTTAAAAAAATAAATCTTCAGCTTCAGGCATAGTTGGATCCAGGAGTCCAATAATAGAGGGTGGGGCAAAAGTAGGTTTACAGTTGTTTGTATGGAAAATAATACAATAATTAATAAATAATACTACAAGAATAATCTTTTTTTTTAATGTATCTACAACTGTAAACCTACTTTTGCCCTATCCTATATAACCAAGAATTCCTCCCTTTTTATCTATCTCTCAGTTATGCCTTCCTTTTACTGACTTTCAGTCTCTGGTAAGCCTTTCTCTCTGGGCAGCAGACATAACTATTAGAATTTCAAGACTGATTTACACTTATATCTAACAATCACAGCATTTACTATTTGTCCTGGCAAAAATTCCTTAGACAATACAACTGGTCTATCTAGGGTTGTAATCTTTGAACCAATCACTGTTGCCAGGAAGCTTTGTGTTAAATTGTCTCTGTGACTATTTTTAAAATGTTTCAGTATGAATCATGTGAACTATATGGGTATACCAAGTCTAATCTCCACCCTAGGGGTTCGCATTTTAAATCCTCTAATCTGGAATCAACATCCCAGGAGTGATTAACTGCCATAGATGTACTCTAATTAGGAATCAGTACCTTCCCAAGGTCCCAGCAGGAAAAAGATAGCCTACTCAAATTAAGATGATTCGAGGAGGGTTTAATAAAGGTATAGTATACAAAGGTATGGATAGGTTATAGGGAAATCTCAAAGGATAGTACAGTACTTGGGATCTAGTAACAACAGGGCTGTTACCACCCAAAGGGATGAGAAAGAAGCAGTTACCAGAACCTGAAAGGAGAAAGGCATGTACAGATTGCCACCTTGATAGGAACTGTGACCTTCAAGATGGGTCACAGCCAGCTTGAGGAATCCCTGCAGGGATAGAATTGGGGGAATAAATACCCTAACCCCACTCTCCTCTCTCTTCCCAATCACCTGATGGACTCACCATTAGTCAAACCCAACCTGAAGCCAGAGGGTATGTGAGCCCACCCATATAATCCATTCAGGTCAGCCTCCCGTGCCAGAAAACAGAGAGAAAAGGTGGAGGGGGCAATCTGGACAGGCAAACAGAAAATATTCAGTAAAGGATGTGATGATGTAGTGCTCAGTATCTACACATATAATGATCTCTAACATAAAGATAAAAATTGCAGAAGCCTCACCACCCTTGCATGAGAACCTGGCAAGACCAGCAGTTAAATGCCATAGGTAGCACTCAATAGATGAAACCTCCCTACCCTGTATCACTCCACTTCAAGAACCTGTCACCAGGCCCACTCACTGGGCTGACCTATCCTACTGTAAGAATATTGTGGCATCCACAAAGGATTCTCATGTAAGGTGCTATTTCAAGTATAGGAAAGAATGGAACTTCTCTGAACTACACAATGGACTGAATGCTGTGTTTGGGGCTGCTTGCTAATAAATACTTGTATATTTTGTAGTGGTTAGTCTAAGAGTTGCTTTGGTTGTGGGATACTATCTGAGAGTCAGGTTATGGGAGAAAAGACACATGGCTTTCACCAAGTGCTAAACATCACAGGCTGCCAACATTGACCAGGAGAACCCAACATTTGCTGAATGTCCAGATTGGATCATGTGCCCGATCCTGTGGCAAGGAAGAGGGGTCATCTCCACAACATCCATCTCCACAACATCCAGAACGGATTTTCCATAAGCAAAATAAATTCTGCTACCAGAACATAGAGGAGGGGAGGACAGTTATATTAAGTAGACAATAACAATACCTACCCAGTTTACTATACTTTTCACTTGTGGGCTTAACGTTTATAGTTACAATATTCCTGAGTCACCCTGAATACCCATGACATTCATAATTTGTAATTGGGCTAAGGCACAAGACTGCATTGCCCATGCTATAAGGCCAAAGAGCAGTGAAAAGGTGCTGAGCCTAGCTGACCCCTGTCAACCACATCTCAGTGGCTTTGTTCTTCTCTCCTGCATCTACACAGAAAGCCTTAACAAGAGGAATTTTTGTTCATTAGTGATAGCTTTCCTCTGATGAAAGCAACTATTAATGACTTGGTCTTTTACAAGTAGACTACAAATACTAGTATGCTATATTCAAAAATCATTATATGTCTGAAGGGGCTACTCAAATATTTTAGTCTTATTTGACTGCATATGATGAGCGAGTTTAAATGGCATAATGTATTCAAGAAGAGCCTGGGATACACACCTTATGAATGACATAATATTCATGTTCCCTGTTTCAGTTATCTATTCTTTTGTAACAAACTACCCCAAACCTTAATGTCTCAAAGCGACAAATGTTTTATTGGCTCACAATTCCACAATCTGAGCTGGACTCAGGTAGGTGGTTCTTCTGCTGGTCTGACCAGCAATCACTCATATGCCTGCATTCAACCGGCAGGTTGGTTGAGGGCTAAGCTCAGCTGGGACACTAGGATGCTTGGATCACCTTCTCTCCATGTAGTCTCAAGGTTTCTCTCACTTCACACAGCCTCTCCATGTGTTCTATTCAGTTCAAAGTCACCAGACTTCTTATGTGGTGGCTCAGAACTCTTTAAGAGCACAAATATGGAAACTACCAGGCCATCCTAAGGCTTAGGTGCTGAGCACACTCTATTAATTAAAGTCAGTCACAAGGCCACCCAGATTCAATGGATGAAATTACTCAAGAGCAAGAATATGGGGAGACATGGTACCTGGGGGCTAAGGATGAAATATACTACCACAATTTCCCTATACTATAATCCTCGGTGATTTAGTATATTCTTTCACTAAATAAATCTAGATGCATCCTTATTTTGTAGATGATGAAAGTCAGGCTTACAGAAGCTAAGAAACTATTCCAAAGTTATCCAGTTAGATCTTAACCCAAAGGCATTGCTCAATTAACTAACCATATGTTGTCATACTAGCCTTAGAATATGCAACTAAGTTTAGTTCCTGGAAATGTATTCATTAGGTGTTTCTATTGGATGTTCCCTGGTAGAATTGTAAAGCAAAAACACCCTTTCCTCTCTTCTTCTCTCACCATTAGCCTCCATGCCAATACATCCTCTGCTCCAAGACTTTCAGCAATTGAGATTACAGAGGTAATACCTATCTGATTTTTTCTAGGCACAAAGTTAATGGCACTCACTGCTACACACAAAACAATACCCACTGAACAGTTAAGGCTGAATTCAAACACACCTACATATCGGCTTCCCTTGTCTCTGATTCCCAAGCTTTCAATAGCCCATGATGAAGGCTCTTCATACTCTTCAAAGATACTATTCTGCTGCTGCTCTCTACCTTGAGGTCCTTGTATCAGCTTTTAGCCAAGGTGGTAGCATCAAGGAGGTCTTGAGGCTACAAACTCTGGACCATTGAGCTAAAGGTGATAAACCCAGACTGGCAGTCTCAAAGGAGGAGATGGTACCTTAGGGTGTGGAGTAAGGGACCCATGAATAGGAGTCCCAAGAGAGCCACCAGGGAAAGCTTTTTAAAAAAAATTAGTTGAGCCCTAACCGGTTTGGCTCAGTGGATAGAGTGTCAGCCTGTGGACTCAAGGGTCCCAGGTTTGATTCTGGTCAGGGCCACGTACCTTGGTTGTGGGCACATCCCCAGTAGGGGGCGTGCGGGAGGCAGCTGATCGATGTTTCTAACTCTATCCCTCTCCCTTCCTCTCTGTAAAATATCAATAAAATATATTTTAAAAAAATTAGTTGATACCTCCAAAACTTACCCAGACACTTAATCTATCCACAAATAACTGCTTAAATATATTGACATAAAAATTTTACTTTGGCGGCTTTTCATAGCAGTCTGGTGCCAAGCAAATACATTGAATATTCTATTTCATTTTGTGTTTTTCCTGCACTGGGCTCCAAGATGGTTTGAGGAGAGACTGAACAAAGAGTGAAAGGGAAAATAGAGGGTCTACTTGAGTTGCTCTTGGGCCTACTGTTCCTCACATTTCAGATTCTCCCTATTTTTAGTAATCTCCCTTGTAACCCAGGGGGTACACGTTCCTCCTTATAACACCACCACACTCCCTGGATTGAGGCTAAAACTCAGGCTAAAAGCTGACACAAGAACCCCAAGGTGGGGAGTACAGTATAGGAGCCTCCACCTTGAGCTCTAGAGAGTTAATAAGGGAGAGACAATGGAACTCCAAATGTTGGTATGTTTGAACCCAGTTTCGTTTTATTTTTTTTTTTATTTTTTTAAATATATATTTTATTGATTTTTTACAGAGAGGAGAGAGGGAGAGATACATCAATGATGAGAGAGAATCATGGATCTGCTGCCCCCTGCCCACCCCACACTGGGGATCGAGCCGTTTTATTTTTATCCTCACTAGAGGAAATGTTTATTGACAAGCGAGAGAGAGAGAGAGAGAGAGAGAGGGAGAGAGAGAGAGAGAGAGAGATCTCCCATACATTCCCTGACTAGGGATTGAATCCACAACCTCGTTATGTGCCCTGGCCAGAAGTTGACCCTGCAACCTTTTGGTGTACGCGACAAAGCTCCAACCAGCTGAGCCACCCGGCCAGGGCCCAGTCTCAGTTTTAAGTGGGTACCATTTTCTGTGTGTGCATGAGACAATTTAAAAGATGAGAGGAAACTGTCAGCCTTAATTCTCCAAAATCTATAATCTGCATCAGAGTGTGAAGAGAAAGCACAAAAATGTATTCAACTCCGTAAATGTAATACTAATTATATCCTTTAAGTGATCTATTTACTGTTTAAACTAAATCACCACTTAGCACAACAGCAATTATGTGCATATCATTAAAATGTGTCCTGTTGATATGGTTTCAAATTATATTTGATTATGACAATAATCCATGAGACTTACTTTATGAGCAATATATGAAAATCTCACTTTATAATTACATCATGAATTTTCAGTCTTTGTAATCTGCTGCTCATAAAATATGGTCACAGCTTAAGCAATTAAAGAAAATGTTAACTATGACTTGAATCATATATTGATTGCTTTTTCTCCATTTAATTATTTTTAAAAATTCTATGATTTTCCATTTGAGTAAGTCAGTGATCCTTGGCTGTGGTACTATTAAATGTCTGGTCTTTCTTTCAGACACATTTTTAATATGCAGTGTTTCTCTTCAGTTAAGCTTAGTACATCTAACATCTTGTATTTCCTAGGGCTATAAAAGAAACATGTAGTAGAACATTCTACCTTCACCTTTCATTTATATGTAATTTTTAAACTTACCTGAGCCTTATTTCTGGACTTTGAGGAGCCAATATGGGAACAAGTTATCAAGGCGTTGGAGTACCTAGCTTCACAGGGATAATTTTTTCCCCTGTTCTTTTGGGCAGGGGCTATATGTTACATGATTCTAAGGGCCAAAGGATGAGTGAGATCTCCTTGACAAACAGGCAAGCATATGCAAATTGGGGCAAAGATTGCTTGCTTGGGCAGTTTTTCCTTCTTTATCTTTTTAAATATATTTTGATTGATTTCAAAGAGGAAGGGAGAGGGAGAGAGAGATAGGAACATCCATGATGAGAGAGAATCATGGATTGACTGCCTCCTGCATACTCCACACTGGGGATCAAGCCTGCAACCTGGGCATGTGCTCTGACTGGAATCGAACCATGATCTCCTGGTTTATAGGTCGAAGCTCAACCACTGAGCCACACCGGCCAGGCAGCTTTGCATTCTCATTTGTTTCCAGTAAGGCACCTACTGAAAATCAACCTGAGCAAATTGGTAACCACAGGTTTTAGGATTTTTGCATGGAAAGGAGTAGCTTATAATAATTATAAATAGGTGAGGGCAATAGGTCTCCTCTCCAACAACCTCACTATCAGGTAGTGTGCTATAGTAAAAGCAAGTGTCAGAGAAAATTCTGACACTCATACAAACATTCATAGCAAGGAGACACCTAGGCAGCCATCCAATCTATTCTGGAAGTTCAATGAAGTCCCAGTTTAGTGACCCTTTACCTGTTCCTTCTGCACCTTTCGTGAAAGATCCACATGTGATACTGGGAATATTGAATTTACCAAAAATTATAGTCAGAATCAGACAATCAAGCCCCCCATAAGTGGCTAATCAAGGTACCAGTCTGGAATCTTAAGCCTAGAGGGCCATTCTAAAGGACTGTGGGCCTATTGACTTTACCAGATTCTTATACTCCTGTCATGCAAGGGCAGACTTCCTAAACGATATTTCTAGCTAATCAACACCCGTTGAACACCACTCATTTCACCAATCAGAAATTATTCCTAGCATCCATTAGGCTAATTAACAGGGCCTATAATATTGACCTGAGATAAAGATATTTTAAGGCTTATAGTAGTTGCTTTGGGAATGTTGATTTCTGATTAGTGTCTTTCAAGGGAGAATAATCCCTGGAATTAATTTCCTCAGTTAGAGAACTTTGAATGTTAACAACTGCCCCTATGGTATGATTCAAACTAACATACACAAATATATACCATACTATCTTTGCTGAAGTGTTTTCAAGTAAATTATACCACAGCAATCATATGCTATGAGATATGATGTTGCTATGGCAATGATTGTAATAAAAGGCGGATTTCAATACTTTTGTTTGTTTAACCTGTATATGTGTTTGTCAAAATAAATGCCTTTGAACTAGGCTTAAGACAGCACATTTTTCAGAATTGTCATATGGCCCAGCAGTTCTTGTTCAGGGTATATACTCAAATGAATCGAAAGCAAGGTTTCAAAGAGATGTGTACACCCATATTTATAGCAGCATTGTTTACAACTAGAGGCCCGGTGCACAAAATTCATGCACTCGAGGGGGGCAGGGGAGGTGGTCTCTCAGCCCAGCCTATGCCCTCTCACAGTCTGGGAGCCCTCAGAGGATTAGGCCTAAGTCGGCAGTTGGACATCTTTGGGTTGCTGCACTCACCAGCCATGAGCCCGGCTTCTGGCTGAGCAGTGCTCCCCCTGTAGGAGTGCACTGACCACCAGGGGGCAACTCCTGCACTGAGCATCTGCACCCTGGAGGTCAGTGTGCATCATAGCAACTGGTCATTCTGCTGCTCGGTCAATTTGCATATTAGCCTTTTATTATTTTGGATAGCTAAAACATGGAAACAACCCAAGTCTCCATGGATAGATGAATAAATAAAGAAAATGTGAAAAATACATATAATGGGATATATGTTATAACATGGATGAATCTTAAGAACTTTATGCTACGTGGAATACACCAATCACTAAAAGAGAAATACTGTATGATTCCACTTATATGAGGTACCTAAAGTAGTCAAAACCATAAAGACAAAAAGTAGAATGGTGGTTGTCAGGGGCTAGGGGATGGAAGGAATGGTTTTAGTTTTGCAAGTTTAAGAGTTCTGACGGTGCATGGTGGTGATAATCACAGAACAGTATGTATGTACTTAATATCACAGAACTGTACACTTAATTATAAATTTTATATCTTAATTTAGCCATTAAGATGAAAAAAATCACATTTGCTGCACACTGAATCTTTGGGATTCATCACGAGACCAATATTTTCTCAGTTTCTGTCCCTCTATTTTTACCCAGAAGCATCAGGAAGAATCCACTACTCAGGCAGATATTATGGTAGCAACGATAAGAACAAGGTGCATTCAGCCCTGGCTGATGTTGCTCAATGGACAGAGCATCAGCCTGAGCACTAGGGGCTGTGGGTTTGATCCCTGCCTCAGTCAGAGTGTGTGCCTGAGGTAACCAATCAATGTGTCTCTCTCACATCAATGTTTCTCTCTGTGTCTCTCCCCCTCCCTTCCACTCTCTCTAAAAATCAATGGGAAAAAATATCTTCAGGTGAGGATTAACAACAACAAAAAAGAATAAGGTGAGTTCAGGGAACTTCAAGCAGTTCACTGTGTTAGAAAAGAGGACTTGAGTGGGGATGTGATGAGAGATGAGGCCAAGGGCCAGCACAAAGGCAAAGCAACAAGGCTTGGGCAAGCTATCCACCTAGAGTAACATTTAAGGTGGTACTTATTCTCAACTGCTAGCCCTGCATTTGCAAAATCCTTGAGAGTGAGTGTCTCCTTAAATTTTATACCCAAGGTGCCTTGCCTGCCTCACCCTACTTCCAGCCCAGCAGAAGGTGTCTTGTTTTCAAAGTAAGGAGCCTGGCTTATATCCTGAAGTCTATGGGGAAGCTGTGAAGAATCCTAAACAAGAGATTCAGGTTTTACAAAGAAAATTCCTGCCCGTTGTGTAGATAATTGTTAGGGAGGAAGTAAGACTGGAGGAAGGGAGATTAATTCAGTCAAAGAATTATAATGGCCTTATCTAAGGCAGGAGTCTTGGAGTTGGAGGACAATGAATGCTTAAAGAGCTATTAGGAAGCAGGATTGAATGTGCAGTGACTGATTCAGTGTGGTGATGATAAAGGAGGGGAATGGAAAGATGACTCCTTTCCTCACTTGGGGAATTTGGTTACATGGTGATAGCATGCTATCTGTGAAGAAATACAGGAAGTGAATAAATCATCAGGAGTGTACAAAGACACAGTAGGGTGATCAGAAATAAAACCAAGGGGCACATCAACATCAAAAGCATCGATTCCCAACCAGGGGCAATTTTGTCTAGAGACACTTTTGGTTGTCACAACTGGGGGAGTGGTACCATTAACAACTAGTGGATTGAGGCCATGGATGCTATTGAATATCCTTCGATGTATAAGACAGCCCCCACAAAAAGAATTATCCTTCCTAAAATGTCAATAGTGCCAAAGATGACAAAGCCTAGTCCCAGGATATCCTGGGAAACTTTGTCACATGTCTTAATGAAATCCAGATATACTGTTACTAACATGTGTCTCTGATATTTTAAAAATTCTAGGTACCATTTCAAAGAAAGAAATGAGATTATCTCTTCCTAGAGGTACACTGCTTATTCTTCTCTCCTCAAATTTCCCCATAGAATGTGCTTTCTACCCCCATCTCAAGTTTAGTCTCTAGTTCTTCTCCCAGAGGTGAGGAGAGGCTAAACTGAGTTGTGGTAGCCTAATCTGGCCATATTTACCATTGGGCAGGACCACCAGGCCTCTAATGTGAGAATATAGCTCCACACTTCCTTTCTTGTTGCCTGCCTCATGGATTGGATATGGGGGCCAAGGTATGCTTATGCTTCCAGTTCACATTATGTAAACCCACTCAACAGGACTTTCCCATTATTCTTTCCTTCCCACTTGTTGGGACTCAGGTGCATGGGCATCTCTAGCTGTTGCCCACCTTTTAACTCCCTGACTCCATGGTGGGATACCTGTGGTGTCTATTACTCTCTGTCCAATTTGTGAGTAGGTCAGAGGCAGACCTATGGTCTCATAACTGGTTGGTTATTGATTCTGTCCTGCAAGTTCAGTCATATCCCCCATGAGCATACCTGAATGTGAATACATTTGGAGTAGGAGGTAAGAAGCCACAGATCTAGGCCATATTAGCCACACGACTCATCAGAAACCTTGCTTTTAGGAGATTGCAGAAACTTTGAGCCATACTGTCTTAGCTTATATTCTCTATAAAAGACAGCCTGAGTCAAGGCTTAAGTGCTAATACTGTATTAGAAGGTACAATCCTAGGATGGCAAGAGAGGAGAAAAGGGAAGTGAGGCAGGGAAAGATTAACAGCAAATATAAAAGGATACATTCCTGAGCTGACACTGATTCTCAAAAAGACACAGCCAATCACTCAGCCATGCAAGATGCCTCCAGACAGGCTTTACATAAAAAAGTGATGTCTCAGTACAGCCCATGGAAGGAAGGAATGGAGAGGATATTTACTACTGGCTTACCTCTATCTCCTGTTTTCCATAGGTCGAAGTTCACTCTATGTGGCATTAATTTACCTATACTTCCCTGTTGCCTCGCCCAAGTTCTCTGAAAGTCACTGGAAAAACCAGATCCCACACCCATTGGTTATATTTGAGTTGGGGAACAGTGAGAGGAGCCAAAGAGTCTAGGCCTTAGCTTCCACAAAGGGGATCACTTGGGCTCACCCTCACAGAGACGATTTCCATAGCTATGCAAGTGGCTGAGAGTCCAGGAGACATGTGAGGTTGAGAGTCTGGAGAGGAGGATAAGAGGGTCTGCTGGACAGTTAGCTTGTATAGGCCTTTGACTAAAACCCAGAGGGAATAGAAACTACATTTCTAATCCTTTAAACCTTAGCAGTGCTGTCATGACTTCTTAGAAACTCATACTGGAAGCTATTGCTAGTAACCAAACATCTGGAGTAGGCAGTACCAGTTGCCTACATCAAATTCCTTCCACTAAGGATTGGTTTCTATTATAAGGGCATGGGCCTCCTTCCTTCCCATCCTATACCCTCTCACCTCACAATGGGCAGTCTGAAACTGTCTCAGTGATGACTGTAGGCTACAGCTGGAGAGACTCAGTAAATCTTTGCCATTCTATAGATACAGGAATCCAGAGGGTAGAGGAACACTGCAGAAACTTCCATGGAGAATTACGTGGAAAAGTCCTGCCACAACAATACAGCTGGGCCACATCTTGCCTTTCTTTTTCCTATGGAAACTCTATTCAACACACACACACACACACCAAGCACAAATACAACAACAATGCACATACACTAAGTGGGATTTGCCAGTTTTGCTAGCCGGGGCTAGTTTGTAATCAAGTCTAAACCCTAGCAGGAGAAGCTTCTTCTATGCCATATTGGAGGAATTTGGGGCCACTGAAACAAAAGACCAAAATACTCTTCAGAGTGCAAACAAGTGTTTCTGTTGCCAAGCCAAGAAGAACCTCTAGGAAGTGAGGTTTGAGAAAGGGAAATTTTGGAGGTTCTTCAAGAGTGAAAATGCAACAGTTTCTCTTATTGTTCAACTACAAATATTTCTTGAGACCCTTTTATGTTAAGCATTCTGTGTTAGGTACCAGAAAGGGGATGTGATGAAGTATAGAACCCAGTCCTCACCTTCTGTGAGAGAAAAGGCTCTTCTCCCTATATCATATAAATATGATATCTCTTCCTCCTTGGCCCTAATAGAAAGTTCTCCTAACACTTTTGTCCTCAGGAAAATGGTGGATGGTTACTTTCACCCTCCACTCTTCTACTGGTGAGACAATTAGGAATAAAGGCAAATATATGACATATGTTATTCTTCCTCATGTGATATGAATGTCACAGATAGAAATGGCCTCTCGTCTTGCATTTGACTTTCTGGAGACCTCCTACCTATCAGAGCTTGCTGTCTCTTCCCTGTTATAAGCATACCAGGGTGGTACTTCCTTGTCCTGCCAGGAGAGACCTGCAGTTTTCTACTTGCTCTTGCTCCCTCTTTGCTTGTCCAGTTAAGGTAGAAATGATAGAAAGATTGATGTGAGCCTTAGTTCTAAAGGGGAGCTCTCTCTCTTGCTTCTGTTATCGCCATGTACAGAGCAGTCCATGACTAAGCCAATAATTCAAGGGGGATGAGAGACATGTGGGGCAGACATGAACTCAACCTACACTTAGAGCAGGGGTCCTCAAACTTTTTAACAGGGGGCCAGTTCACTGTCCCTCAGACCGTTGGAGGACTGGACTATAGTTTAAAAAAAACTATGAACAAATTCCTATGCACACTGCACATACCTTATTTTGAAGTAAAAAAACAAAACGGGAACAAATACAATATTTGTATTTGCATGTGGCCCTCGGGCCATAGTTTGAGGACCCCTGAGTTAGAGGTGCCCAAATAAACCCAGCCTAAGTTAGCAAAGCCATCCCAGCCAATCTGCAGACATGTGAAAACTAAATGCTTATTATTATTTGCCACTGAGATTTTGTGGTGATTTGTAGCAATCGTTAATCTGCACAGAAACTGGTGATTTCAAGTAATTAGATAGCCACACTCTGGATTCCAGTTGCCTGGATTCACAGACAAATTCCCCAAGCCAAAAGCAGGTAAATTCAGGCAAGTGAGTTGCCCTCTTTGTGTCTGCATATCCATAAAATGGGGTAACACTATTTCACCTCTTTTAGAGATTTGTTGTAAGAATTCAATTTCTTAACACATTCAAAGTATGTGAAGCAATATCTGGAACACAGTAAACATTCAATAAATGTTTTTCAGTCTTAATTTATCTACCAGTAAAGCTGATGTTATATTTTTACACATGAATACAAATGTTAAAATCAATTTGGAATCATTTATCAAAAAAATCCTGCCCTGACTGGTTTGGCTCAGTGGATAGAGTGTCGGCCTGTGGACTCAAGGGTTCGATTTTGGTCAAGGGCATGTACCTTGGTTGCAGGCACACCCCCAGTAGGGGGTGTGCAGGAGGCAGCTGATCGATGTTTCTCTCTCATCGATGTTTCTAACTCTCTATTCCTCTCTCTTCCTCTCTGTGAAAAATCAATAAAATATATATTTTTAAAAAAGTCCTGTAAGATTTTGATTGGAATTTCACTGAATCTATAGGCTAAATCAGAGAGAACTGGCATCTTAATATTGAGTTTTCCAATTCATAAATATGATATCTCTTCATTTATTAGGTATAATTCAATTTCTCTCAATGTTTTATAATTTTCAGCATTAAGATCTTGCACATATTTTATAAGATTTATACCTAAGTATGTCATTTTTAATGGTAGTAAAATAATATTGTTTCCTTCTAGTGTATTGCATTTTACCTTTCAGTGATTCTCAACCTTCCTAATGCCGTGACCCTTTAATACAGTTCCTCATGTTGTAGTGACCCCCAACCATAAAATTATTTTCATTGCTACTTCATAACTGTAATTTTGCTACTGTTATGAATCTTAATGTAAATATCTGATATGCAGGATGTATTTTCAGGGGTCGCGACCCACAGGTTGAGAACCCCTGCCATGCAACCTTGCTAAAGTCACTTAGTTTTGGTAGCTTTTTTAGTAGATTCTTTTGGATTTTCTATGTACATGAATATTTCATCTGCTCATAAAAACAGTTTTGTTTCATTCTATCCAATCTGTATGCCTTTTATTTATTTTACTTGCCATCTTGTATTATCTAGGGCCTCCAATACAATGCTGAATAAAAATGATCAAAGAAAACATATTTGCATTGTCCTTGGCCTGAGGGGGAAAGAATTCAGTCTTTCTTTCACAATTAAGTTTCCCTATAGAGAAAGTTCCTTTCTATTCCTAGATTTATGAGAGTTTTTATAAAAATGGGTGTTGGATTTTGTCAAAATTGTTTGCAGCATTGAAATGATCATTTTTTCTTTTTAAATCTGTTGATATGGTACATTACATTAATTGGTTTTCAAATGTTGAAACAACCCTGCATTCCTGGAATAAACCCCTCTTCTTCACTGTATAATATCATTTTCATATGTTGCTGAATTGGATGTGCTACTATTTTGTTAAAGATTTTGCATCTATGTTTATGAGGAATTAATCTATAGTTTTCTTGTTATGTATTTGTGTGGTATTACTAGTAGTGTCAGGACAACACTGGCATCATAAAATGTGTTGAGAAAATCTTGTTCTTCTTCTATTTGATTAAGGACTTTTTGTAGCAATGGTATTGCTTCCTTAAGTGCTTAGAATTCACCTTTAGCTTTTTTGGGGGGAGAGGGTTCACTATAAAAGCAATTTATTTAATAGCTATAAACTTATTCTGATTATCTACAGGGTGGGGCAAAAGTAGACTTACAATTGCTTGTATGGAAAATAATACATTAGCCTGACTGGTGTGGCTCACTGGTCAACCTATTAACCAGGAGGTCATGGTTTGATTCTCCTCAGGGCACAAGCCCAGGATGCAGGCTTGATCCCCAGTAGGGGGTGTGCAGCATGCAGCTGATCGATGTTTTGCTTTCACATCAATGTTTCTCTCTCTCCCTCTCACTCTTTCTCTCTCTCTAAATATCAATAAAAATATTTTTTTAAAAATAAGAGAAAATATATGCTTCTTAGCCAGAGAAAAAACATATTTTTAACATAAAATAATACAATGATTAATAAATAATAATACAAAAATAAACTGTTTTTCCCATACTCACAACTGTGAACCTACTTTTTGCCCCACCCTGTACATCTTTTCCAGTGAGCTGTTGGTAATTTATGCCTTTCAAAATTTTTCATCTAATTTATCAAATTTATTGGTATAAAGCTGTCTACAATATTCTGTTATTGTCCTTTTAATGTCTATATTTATTTAGCAATGTCTCCTCTTTCATTTTTGGTATGGTAATTTGCATTTTATTATTTTTCTGATTAATCTGTCTAGAGACTTATAAATTTTATTGACCTTTTTAAAGAACCAACTTCCAGTTTGATTTTCTCTAATATTTTCTGTTTTCTATTTTATTGATTTCTGCTCATAGTTTTATTATCTCCTTCTTTTCGCTTGCTTTGGGTTTAATTTGCTCTTCTTTTACTAGTTTCATAAGGTAGAAGTATGGCCCATTGATTTGAGAATCTTTTTATTTCTAACATAACCATTTAATGCTATAAATTTTCATCTAGGTACTGTGCTATATGCATCACACAATTTTTGATACATTCAATTCCAAGTATTTTTTAATTTCCTTTGTGGTTTCTTCTTTGACCAAGGTTGCTATCCTTTAACTCACACATGGACCTTGTATCTATTTCTCAGTTGGTTCCGAATGCATATGCCGAAGGGGTATGTTTAATATCCTCCACTCAATTACCTAACAAGGTCAAGCAGTGAGGTTTACACAAAGAAGAGCATTTAAGTGCTAAAGGCCAGGGGATCCTACAGACCTCATGCATTAGAATCAGCTAAGTCTTTTTAAAAAATACAAGTCCCTGAATTCTACTCTCAGAGATTCTAATTCAGCATACTTGACGTGGAAATGTAGGAATCTGCATTTTTAAATCTACTTAAAATCTATTTAAAAATAACTCCCCCTAAGTGACATTGATGTTGAACTAGACTTGGTAATCATTGTTAGAGTGTAGAGAGAAAATGTTTTCTGCAGAGCCTGGGCTAGTGAGGAAAGAAGCACCTATGGTACAACATTTAAGGAAGCACTCATTCTTGGAGTCTCAGGTGCACTTGCACATATCTGAGAGTGAATGCCACCTTAAATTTTGTGCTCTTGGCAGCTCTCTTGCCTAACCCTAGCCCTGGTTTTCAGCACTTATAAAAAGTGAAAGTGTAGGCAGAACTCCCTACTCTGCCGGATTCCCCTTCCCATTTCACTTCCCTGGTCGCTTCCCAAACCACCCCAATTTAACACCAGGCCACTTGCTTGACAACCTTCAGTGAATTTTTACTGCCAGCCCTGCATTTTTAGCCCAGCCCAGCACCCACATTCCTATCTTATGCCTCCTTGGTGACCACATCTCACCCTTGTATCACCTAAAAATTAAATATTGCCAACTCTTTTCTTTAACTTGAGACTAGGTTTCTTCTAAGTCTGCTTATAAGTTGGTTGTTAGGAATTTGAAGGATTTCCATCTTAGCTCTAAGGATAATGGAAAGTCACTAGGAAATCATTGAAGAGTTTGACTCAGGCACCTTAAATTCCACATGTGTGTTTAGTTCCCCTGTTGTTTTTAATAGATAAATCTCACTGTTTTTCTGTTTGCAAGCTTTGTTTGCAACGATTTTATTTTTATAAAGTCTTCAAAAGTGGACATTCTCTGAATGCTTTGATTACAGATTTCCAAATGAAAAATGAGAAAACAATAAAATAGTATTTAGAAGACTCACAAAAACATTCAATAACAATGTGGGACACTTAGATTAGAGTGGTTTACAAAGTAGTTCTTCAAAGCCTCAAACATTTCTAAAATCCACCTGATGACTTCCAGGAAAAAGAGAAAGCACATACTGTCACACTAAGTATTTTTAATTCAACCTCAGCTTTCTCATAAAAATCTTATATAAGTAGAAGCATTTGTAAATTTTGGCAATTGCATCTTCTATTTTTCTTGTTTATAAATAATTATGTATGCACTTTAACTGATTCCAGGTATACTTTGGTTCCATAGATTTCTTAATTTTAGTAAAAACATTGTTTGTACCATGATGTTGTGCTGCACCAAAGTTTGTATTTTAATCATTACACTTAAAACAAATAATTTTTATCTTCAAATATTCAACTTTTAGCATGAATTTACTATGACTTTGCTAACAATAATGGCAGATATTTCACCTTTGACATTAAAATATATTTCTAATTACAGTTTACATACAATATATATTAATTTCAGGTGTACAATATAGTGATTATACATTTATAAACTTACAGAGTGATCACCGCAGTAAGTCTAGTACCTATCTAATAGCATACAGAGTTATTACAATATTATGACTATGTTCCTTATGTTGTAGTTTACATCCCTGTGATCACCTTTCACTTTTAAATAAAACTCCAAAAGCTGTATTTAATTCCATGAGTCAGATGCAAGTATCTAACTATAATTGCAATGAACTAATTTCTTACTCAAAGTATCTGATGACACTAATATAAAATGTATTGTTTAACTCTTTGTGAACTTCATCTTCTGATCTAGCCAACACGTTGACAGCTGTTGCTTCATTTATCTTGTGTGCACGAGAAAACTTGGAATGAGGTTCAGCTGTTTGATCTAAATGACAATACATGCTGTACAAAGTGATATGTAAACACCCTTAGATGTAGACAAGAAGGACCACTACCCTGGGCTCGAAACATTAGAGGCCCTGCATATCAAAAACAGATACAAAAATAAATACATTTCAAAACTCATGAACAGCTCTGTCACTCAAGATCCAAAACTCAGAGCTGCTAGACTAAGAACCAAAACCTTGAAAATCCACACTCAAGACTAACACCTTTCAAAGCTAAGAAATATCTTTTCCACAGCTCTTTCCCAGTGTTTTAGAAACAAAGAGTGACTATATCCAAGTGCTGTTACTGAAATTAGAGAAAGAAATAGAGTGCAAGAAGAGAGCAGAGGGACTTATATAAGGGAAAAGGCAAATTAATTAACTTGTCAAATGTTTCCCTGCAGATAGCAAGAATACAGTAGATTTATGCTTAATCAAGTACTATTTCCAATTAGTGCTGAGCATCCATTGCCTTACTTTTCTTTTTATTCCACTTCTTGGTTCCATAGGTACTAATGATTTAATATGTATTTGTAATGTTTTCCAATATTAAACTATCCATAGTATTCTTAAATTGGTGTGTGTATACATATATCTATACATGCATATCTATTTATTTAGTTTTACATATTTATATATAAGTATATATATAGACATAACATGAATCCTAAAATTGTGAATAGTTCTATTTTTATAAAAATTCCTTAATACAGTTGATTTTAATTTCAATTTCAGACTTAAATTGAATTGTTCACCTTTATTTAATTTTGATTGTAAAATCTGATGATATTCATTAATTATAACTTGTATTTTCCCTTTTAATTTTAACTGACAATTTTGAATATTATAAAAGAAAAAATATCATTTTTAAAACATTTAAAATAACATTTTTATATTTTAAATTCACCATAAGTTACATATTTGGATAAAGTTATATTCAAGATTTATACATTTTAATATAATTAGATTTTATTTTTTATTCCTTTAGCTCTTTATTGTCAATTGAAAACAAATTATATGAAGATCTAAAATATAAAAATACGATTTTTCTGAAATAAAAGAAAAAATAATTTTATGGAATAAATATATAATTCATGAATTGCATATTACTTTACTTATATTACTCATCTAAACTTTGTCAGCCCATCAAGACAACATTCAGACATATTTAATATTTACGTTCAGTCAACCTTGTATTTTTGCCAACTCCATATAAAAACTAGAGCTTTACACATTTTTTGTCCTAATGAAGGTATTTTGTCAAGGTAGGAGCATAAGACATATTTTATTTAACAGTTTGCTAACTTGATTTATAACTTGTAAATATTTAAACCTAATGGAATGTGGGCCTTCATTTGTCCTCTTGCCCGGGCCCACAAATGTCAGGAGCAGCCAGAGCACACCATCTGCAGCTGCATGTGGTAAATCACCATCTCCAGGCAGACTCCTCACAGTGACGATTACCTTTTGAAGCAGGTGATAATGCTTCTTCAGCAGCTTTGTGTCTTCTGTTTTCCATGTGGTGAGTGACACCTCTGTGGCCTCCACATGGTAGGTGATAGATGTGCACAGATACTTTGTGCAGCTTATACACTCAACGTCAACATTCTTCAGAGGTTCAATTTCAATATTTAAATTTTCATTTAGCATCCGCGTAAGCTAATTGATGTCAGAAAGCTTTATTATAAGGACAAACAAGCATTAGCAAATAATACAATAAATGAGGAAATACATGTAGGTTTGTACTAGACAATGAAGAGCAAAAACCCTGTGGCAAAGTACTGAGACTACTCTTTCTGCATCCACAGCAACACTGATTGGCTTCTATTTTCTGTGCATACTTCACATACATCTAACCTCTGATGTCCTACATTTCCTACTGAGACTGCCAAGAGGTGGCCTCTCATGATGAGTCACAGCAACTGTCTGGCACACAAAGAGGCTGGCAGGGACTGAAGCTTCAAATATTTCTCCCACCACCACCTGAGACCGGAAGGACTTCAATCCACCCAGTTGCTAATGTCTGAACTCACTTTGTTTTATCAGGGAGCAGCCTGCATGCTTCTCTTACTTGAAAGGCATGGGGTTAGCTACCTTGCATCTGAAAAAGGTCCAGAAAAGAGAGTTCTTTTTTTTTATTGCTTAAAGTATTACAAAGGGTATTACATATGTGTCCATTTTTTCCCCCCGCCCTAGACAGTCCCCTAGCCTCCCCTATCCCCCAGTGTCTTATGTCTATTGGTTATGCTTATATGCATGCATACAAGTCCTTTGGTTGATCTCTTACCCACCTCCCCAACCCTCCATG
>NW_006291567.1:151741-164057 GCF_000327345.1 Myotis davidii
GTTGTTTTTATAATCTCTCTTTCTGAAAGTTCACTATTGGTGTATAGAAATGCCTCAGATTTCTTGGGGTTAATTTTGTATCCTGCTACATTGCCAAATTCATGTATTAAGTCTAGTAGCTTTTTGATGGAGTCTCTAGGGTTTTGTATGTATAATATCATGTCATCTGCAAATAAGAACAGTTTTACTTCCTCTCAGAAAAGAGAGTTCTTATTCCAGATTTAACTGCACAATAAAATGAGACCTCTGCTCAGTAGTGTCTCACTACTAGATAAGACCATGATAGAAACTGGAAGTACAAAATAGAGGTCTACCAAACTCATCCAGACTTATTTTAATGCTTTGTAATTAAAATATTTCATTTACAAATGAAAAACCTAGGACAAATGCTAAACTGGGCAGAATTCCTGGACAACAGGTGTAAGTCGAGTCTATTTCAAGCCAACTGGCACTTACAATCACTCTAAATATTCCCCTCTGATTGATTTTCCAGGATGCAGACAGGGTGGGTGGTCTTTATCTAAACCATAACCCTGATCAGGTCAGTCCTCTGTTTACAGTTCTCAAATTGCTTTCCACTATCCTGGTTAAAATCTAACCCCCTTGGCAAAACAGGCTAATTGGACTCTGCCCACCTCAGCTTTGGCCACTTTCCCCTACATCCCTCTACTGGACCTGAACCAAGTCTCACCTGATTTTCCTTCCTCCCCCACAACCTTTCTTTGGCTGACTGACAACTACCCATCCATCAAGATGCATTTCAGCCATCCTCTTTTCTGGTAAGATTTCCTCACTTTTCTCTTCCATTCAGGCCATCCATCACCAATGTACTTTGCATGATCCTGACCTGAAGTTTATATCATGAATTGCAATACTTCTATTTATTTGTCCCTTCTACCTCATCTGTCAACCCCTAGAAGACAAAGACCTTGCTGTCTCTATACCTTCAGCATTTACACATTACACTAGTATAGGTGGAGTTAGGTTAGATTAGACACCATTTGAAAATAAATATTTAGAGCCAAAATATGGAGAAATGTTGATGCCTAGAAGGTGAAATTATGCTTTGCTAGATGGCTGATAAAGATAACTGGGAGATTTTGAGCAGAAGAAGGCATGTTGACAGTATTGGTTTAGGAGAATCAGTCTAAAGGTGTATAGAGGATGAATTGAATTTCCCCTTGCTCTCACCAGCTCCCCCATTGATAATGTTCCCAGTAAACATCCTCACATTCCCTCTCATTCCCTCTCTACCCACCCCATCTAACCCTATCAAAGTAGCTAACACATGAGAATACGGAAGGCATTTCTAAGTCAACATTTTTCATCTTTGATGAGTATATGTTAATATCCTTACTATATAAACAGAGAACTCTTGAAAATAAACCTGAAAATGCTAACATCAATTGGACCACAGGGAAAGGACATAAATAGGGACATCACAAAAGAATAAATTTGACCAAGTAACCAAAGATAATACAGGCAAAATTAATAATGAGATGCCAATTCAAATGGTCAAAAATTTTAAAATGAATTAATAGTTAGTGTTGGTACAACTATAGGAAAATGGTACTCATACATTAGATGTAAGAGTGAAATTAGCACAGGGTTTCTATAAAGGGAACAATTCAGAGATGAAGTTAAAGGTATATTCTACTAGATATTCAGAACATTTATAATCACTTAGAAATTTGGGGAAAACTGAATGGCCAAAATAAGCAAATAATTGAAGTATGATCCAGTCTAATAATTCTATTTTGTATACTTATTTAAAAACATATTTATAAAGGAATATTAGAGACTTAGGGCATTTCATATTCATATTATAATGCTTAGTTTAAAAACAAGATATGGACATATACACAGTACTAGAATAACACTGAATGCATGTTTTGGCTGAACTTGTTTTTCACATCACAGAATGAACTTCTGAAATACAAGAATAAATCAGGACTTTAATCCAAAATTTAACTAAAATTACAATTTTATTATTTAAAAAATGTTTTTAGCCAAACATTTAAAGTTGACTCAAAACATTTGACTCAAAAAGGATATAATGAATTCCCAGACTTATTAAATTAACATACTCTTCTTAATATTCCTATTATCAGTGCATTTGTTTATTTAGCTATTTTAGAATTTTTAATAATTATTATACTTAAAATGAATGATAGTACAGTCTTGTAATAACAAATATACATCTAAACTTCACCTGAGGAGAAAAATTTCAACACAAAACACACATAAGATATCCACTTCATGGCTGAGTATACCTAGTATACTTAAGCCATATTTGAAAGAAAATAAAAAAATAAATAATTTTAAAAATAAAATAAATATAACTAGCATACTTCATATTTCTGATATAGTTGGGTCATGTTTTTTCAAATCTAATTTGATTATTTCTGCCTTTCAACTGGGTCATTGCAACCATTTAACATTTAATCTTATTGTTTTTTTTTTTAGGAAGGTTTTATTTTATTTTATTATTTATTTTTTTTAAATTTTTATTACAAAGGGTATTGATTTCAGAGAGGACAGGAGAGGGAGAGGAAGAGGGAGATTTTAAATCTATCATCTTGGTATTTGTTTTCTATATCTCCCATCTATTCTTTGTTCCCTTTTTCCCTCTTTTTCTGCATTCTTTTCATTGTTTTCTTATGATTCCATTCTATCTAGTTTGTTTGTTTGCTTAGCTAAAACTCTGTTATTTTAGTGTTTGCTTTTGGGATTATAGTACATACCTTTAACTTATCACAGTCTATGTTCAAGTAATATACCACTTCATGTATCATATAAGTGCCCTGACCGGGAATCGAATAGCAACCTTTTGGTGCAATGAGACTGTGCTCAACCAACTGAGCCACACTGGCCAGGCAAGTAAATTGATTCTTTCCTGAAGTCTCCAGAAGTAATGCAATTCTGCCAACACCTTGACTTCAGCCCAGTGAAACTAATTCTGGATGTCTGATGTCCAGAATTGTAAGAAAATTAATTTATGTTGTTTTAAACCACTAAATTTGTGGTAATTTGTTACAATAGTAATAAAAAACTAATACCCTCATTACATTGCAATTTAAAAATAGTCCATGAGTATTCTATCAGAAGACAAAAAAAATCCTAAATGCAAGGCAATTATTCTACTCAACATTGGTTGCAGTGAACTGGAAGCCATTGAAATTAGCATGAGTAAGAAGTGATGACTCTAAGGATACAATAGGCAAACCCACATGCAGACATCCAGGAGGAAACATAGTCTTGTCAGGTCATAAGGAGGCACTAACTGGCATGTCAGGGACAGAGACTAATTTTGGGGTCTCTCATGGGCCCCAAAGATCTCTCAGAAAATTTGGTTAATACTCGCTTCTTTCAGCCACCACTTTGAGGAGCCCTCTACATAACTACTTTTTAATTCAAGAGTCCACCACAGCCCGGCCAGCGTGGCTCAATGGTTGACCGTCGACCTATGAACCAGGATGTCATGGTTCAATTCCCGGTCAGGGCACATGCCTGGGTTGCAGGCTCAATCCCCTGTAAGGGGGTGGGGGGGCTGGTGCAAGAGGCAGCCAATCCATGATTCTCTCTCATCATTGATGTTTCTGTCTCTCTCTCCCTCTCTCTTCTTCTCTGAAATCAATAATTTTTTTAAAGAGTCCACCACAGAGTCTCTGGATTCTTCTGTCTCAGTTCTCAGGAAATATTATCTCATTAAACCATGGAAGTTTATGATTGGCTGCCCCAGATCAGGTGTCCACTCCCAGCCTAATCAACTGAGGCCAAAGGTCACACAGTACAAACATGGCTGGCCGTGTGCTCTCCTTCTGCAAGGGCAATTTCAAAGAAGGGTGAGTTCAGTTGGCATCCTAAAATGAACCTGACACATACATGTAAATAAATACAACATGAAAGGCCAAAACTGTGAGCCCTATTTTCTTTGGATAACTTTTCAACAGGTAACTAAAACTCAGAGGCTTAGGAAAAGACTAACATGTGTACAGTACCTCTTACAAGTCAAGGAGATTAGGGCAATCATAAGCAACTCTTATCATAATTACTTATCTTGGCTGACCTATAAAGCATCTTGAAGGGAGAGTATATTAAAGGATGTGGAAGAGAAAGAGAAAGTGGCATATAAACAGAGGCAAATAGAAAAGTTAAGGGAAAAGGAATGACTATTTCTTGAATACCTATTTTATGTCAGACAATATGCTAGGCACTTACCACAGGTTTTCTGGTGTGTTCATTTGACAAGGAGAAGAAGAGAGAAGGAAAAACTTAGGAAAGGATAAGAAAGTTTGTACCAGTTTACTCTCCTCAGCAATGGTGAATGCTGCTGCCTGTTTTCCTACCGTGTGGACTTATTGTGAGAGAACTCAATATTTTTATATTATCTGTAGAACAAATCTCAGTTAGCAGAATACCTTAAGTGATAAGCAAGTTTTTCCAGTTTTAAGCACAAAACATTTTTTATAATTTTAATCAGGTCACATAGATGAATCTCAAGCATTATACCAAGCAAAAGAAGCCAGACTTGAAGGACTACATACCATAGTTATACAACTGTATATGTTTCTCAAAATTCATAAACTATGCACCTAAAAAGGATTAATTTAACTGTATGTAAATTATGCCTCCATACACCTTTGTAAAATTGTATCATCAATTCAGATTGAAATATTTTGAAATCTTATTACCTACTGGCATGCATTTTTTTTAAATATATTTTTTATTGATTTCAGAGAAGAACAGAGAGATAGAAACATCAATGATGAGAGAGAATCATTGATCAGCTGCCTCCTGCACACCCCACACTGGGAATTGAGCCTGCAACCCCAGGCATGTGCCCTTGACCAGAATCGAACCTGGAACCCTTCAGTCCACAGGCTGACACTCTATCCACTGAGCCAAACCGGCAAGGGCTACTGGCATACATTTTTTAACCTCCAAACATCATCTGACCTTTCTTTATTGATTTAGGATTTGAAAAGAATTATGAATTCTAACAATTGTTCTCTTCCATGTAAAATTGATTCCCTTGGAGTCTATTTTCCCCAACACTAAATGGTCCTAGATTACATACTTTTTCAGTTCTTGTGACTGCTTTATAATTTGTCTTTCTCAGTCCCCCCACTCCCACCCCCCTGATTCCTATAAACTATTAACAGTGACACATGCCCCATCCCCCACTCCACCCCCACTCCATGAATAGACTTTCCCAGAACAACACTTCTAATTTACTGCTTCTAATCTGATGTGAATCTTGGTGGGTAGGAGTGAGGGCAGATAATCGTGTAGGTAAGAATTGGGTGTTAAGTACAAATAAATAAGCAGCCCTGAATAAAGGCCTAAGAAGCTTCCCTACAATAAAATGCACTGGCTTTTGTGCAGGGGTTGAGTGATGCCTAGTTTTGATACTCAGTGGTCTATTTTACTTACTTAGCTTTCAACCAAATTCCTGAAAGGTCAGGTTGCCACATCGCTGCATTCATTTGAGGTGAAGTGTTATCATAGGATTTTATTCATACACACACTCATACATACATATTTACACACAACAAACTACTGAAGCAACAAGGAGAAAGGAAGGATCCAAAAGAAACATTCCATTCTTGATAATTCAGAACAGGTATGTTGTCATAAAATACTACAGAGTGCAATAGCCAAAATTAAGCCAAGTTAGATCAAAAGGATTTGGTTCATTGCCCACAGGATAAGGTCTTATTTTGAGTCAACCAACTGATAATGCCAGGAAAGCATTTTAAAGAAGCATAAACAGTAAGGGCTGTTTTCCTCTCTCTTTCTCAAACAGGGCATTTTATTAACCTTTTTCTTAAGATAAGAAAATCAATTACATGAATATCCTGCTGCATGTGTATCTACTCGAAATGTAACCATTTAAAATCTTTGTAAAATAGGTAATTTCTACACTCAGGAGTCTAGACAGAATTTTGTTAATTCATTCTCAGAGGACATAGTACTTAGTGCAATATTTAAAGTGACAGGAAATAGTAATGAAGCTCTGGAATTCTGGCAGAAATGGCATAATGGCTAGAATATAGAATTTCAAGTCTTGGCTTCTCTTCCCTATGCTAAAATCTCCATGATTGAGTTTGTAGATAACTTTAGTCACATTAGTCAGACATCCTCATTTTGCATAGCTATGTCTTGTGTAATT
The DNA here is from genome assembly GCF_000327345.1 of Myotis davidii. Lineage (NCBI taxonomy): Eukaryota > Metazoa > Chordata > Mammalia > Chiroptera > Vespertilionidae > Myotis > Myotis davidii. Next base: position 157,917 of record NW_006291567.1, read on the forward strand.
GTTACCATTTTCAAAATAGCTTTATAAAAATGAAGGCATTCATTTCAGGTTTACATTCTTCTAATATTTTTGAGCTCCTATTTTTGTGTGAGGCCCTGTGTAGGTGTTTTTACTCCTAGAAAGGGCAGGCACTAATATTATCTCTACTTCATAGCTGAACAAACTAAGCTCAAAGAGGTTTCAGTAGATTTCCCAGTGACATGAAGCTAGCAAATAGGGAGCTGAAATCTGAAGGTAGGACACTGCACTAATGTCTGTGAGCTCACTGGTGTTATTTTTACTAAATAAAGGATAGAGGCCTACATTTCCTTTAAATTATTGTAGCAGAGAGTCTCTACTAAGTCTTTATCTTTATATATTTTTAAATTAATTCCACTTCTTGTGCCTCTGCTCATCTGAGCTATTATTCTCTCATTGTTTTATTTGGGCCAACGTAGCATTTTTAGTAAAAATGAACCACAATCTGCAATATCTACGAATTTATAATTCTCTCTATATTGTGCTAAGTTCTTCAGAATCTTTCTTTTATTGTGAAAATACCTTTTTCAAGTATAAAGATGACCATTTCAAGACTGAATTTTATAACAGTCATGAAAAGAAAATTGACTGAGTCTTCATTTTCTGAAATACTGAGCAATCCTCCCTTCTCCCATCAGTTCACATGATCATCAAATCTTAATATGAAAAGAATTTGACTGTTTTAGCAGTTTCATATGATTCAAAGAACAAAAGTAATAGGAACATCTAATACTGTCCTTTTGCTTCATTTTTTATGCTCTTATATAATTTCTTTTCAATCTTGTTTTCATTGATGCCATGCCTGTTCCCAAGTGACTCTCTGTAGAAACATAGAACTTTGAGGAGCCTTTACAGAGAAAGAAATCAAGGCCCAAGGAACTATCTTTAGCCTCACAACTTGATGTGAGAGTCACTCCTGAAATTCACTCCAGTCCTCTCTCTTGCGCCACACCACCTTGGGCTTGCCTCATTCTCACTGGTTTTCCCCTGATATCTGGCTTTCTTTAGTCTCCTGTCAAACGGCTCACATAGAAAGCTGTGTTTGCCACTTTCCTAGCAGAAATGTCTTCCAACGTTCTAATAAGTACCAATTTGCTTTTCTTGATGACACCAAAGCACTGCCCTGCTGGTGTTAACTTTCCAGATCATCAGATAACAAATCGAGTCACCTCTGTGTTCCATGCGGCTGGGACATCCACTTGCTGACTAATGAGAAATACAATGAAAGGCAGGGAAACAACTCTGGGGCAGCAAGTCAGAGGAGCAGATATTGATTCTATGGTACAATCCTGCATGTACATATCCCATTGCAAAAACCTTAACAGGAAAAGAGAAAGAATCACAGCTCTCACTAGTCTTATTTTAATTATCTATCCTTTTTAAAAATTAGAAACTACAATGAAAGAGGGAGTGAGATCAAGGAGAGAAGAATGATTACCCCAGGGTACAAGAGGAAGTTAAAAGCAAAAACATTAAGTGCAAATTTGTGATACTCCCCAATAAAGAGCTGGCTGGCTCTCTTCCTCTACGTAAGCAAGCAGGCTGCTCCAAGTAGTTGGCCACCTGTGAAATATTGCCCCATGCTGGGTTTTCATCAGGAAAAACAAACACAAGCCAAGTTTCTTCATGTGTAAAATGCAAAACATAACCTGTACCTCAAAGTGCTGTAAAAATTGTGTGATAAAACTAATGTGAACGTGCCCCAGCACAGGTCTGAGACAGAATGTGCTTCTCGAATGTTACTAGAGCAGGTGGTGAACACAGAACGGAGCAATCCAGAGCCCCCTTCAGAAAAAGGGCTGGGTGCCCCTGCTGCTGGGAGGACTGTCAGCCCCTCCAGGGACCATCCAGCTTCAGAGAGCCTCTTCTGCGGAGGCACCCCCTTTCCAGGGGTGCCCATACCCTGGAAGGTTAGGGGTATAAAGGCCTGACTATTTGGGCCCAACACAGGACTGTTTTGATGGGCCATTTTAGTCACATAGCTCCCTGTGGGGTTGGCCTAAGCTGTCATTGGGCCCATTTCACACGTCAGTTTCTCCCTTTGTCCTCTCCTTCCTCCTTCCCTTCCTTCCACAGGTGTTGATTCCAAGGGCATACTTAATACACATCCTGCCCACCAAATTCTGTCTCCCAGCCTGCTTCCTGGATAATCCAATCTGCAATAGGGGAGTATAGAAATAAATAAATAGTAGGAATTCAGGATTTAAAATGCTATTTAGCTCTGGCTGATACTAATATACCTTGTTCAAACCTATTGCTAAAAGATTTATAAAGCACCAAAAAATACCCCTAAAAAGCATAATGACTCTCAAAAGTTAGTATTACTTGGTAAGTGGGACTAGGAAATTAGACACTGGGAAAATTGACTATTTGAGGGGAAATTTTCCAGAATAGGCTTCACCTCCTATATTACCAATTAATTTCAGATATATTTGAGGATGAAATCAATCTTTTTAAAATATATGAGTATTTGGCTGATTTCTGCCTTTTATGAGATTTTTTAAAAGTAATTCTCAGTTGTTAATTTTTCATTTTGTATATTCTTGAAAAACTTCTAAGTTGAAAAACAAAGAAAAACTCCTATAGTCCCATCATCCGGAATTAACACCTGGTGATATTTTGTAATGTTTGCTTCCAGTCATTTGTTAAAAATTCACATGCATGATATTTTTATCAATTTACGTACTTGAATGTAAGTAAGCAGAAAAAGGATAATTTGGGTATTGGGTCATTCAAATATAGAAGGAAAGTCTGGAAATAGTCTCGTATGATGGACAAGTACAAGGGCAACTAGGCAACAAGTAGCACAGAAAAGTTAAGGTAGAGAAACTAACTTAGTAGATGCCGCTGCTGGTCCCACTACCCCTGCACATTAGACATCCCCTACTTTGGACTCTCAATATGGCCATTTCAACCCTGAGCAATTTTCCAACTCTTCCTCAGTCTTGGCATCACACTCTCAAATTTCAATGTCCATTCAAATAGCCTACGTCACACTAATTGCCAGGGTTGGGGAGAAGGTATATTTGACCCCCTTGTAGAGGCAAGACCCTGTCTCCCAAAAGGATTCACAAAAGAGGGGAATGTCTGTTATTAAGCTATTTTTCTCTCAGCTTAAAGCCCTGTCTCCTGTACATCACTTTGTGATGCTGAGGCTGACATTCTATAAACCATGTTTCCCTTTTGCCAGAGGCTTCCTGTATTGACTTTACCAATAGAGGACTCAAGAAGAACACTAGAAGTCTAGCGAAAAAAAGAATAGTCAATGCTTCTTCCTGTTTATTCCCTGTGCCTGTCAGCATAAATCTAGTAATGCATCTTCACCCTAGCAGTGGTGATTCATACTAGTTGTAGTGGTAGTAGTAGATTCCAGATTGCAATTTTTCCAACACTCCTAGTATAAACTCATCATGCTATCTTTGAGCTCAAAGACACTAAGTTTTTAAAATTCCAACCTTTTCCTTTTGTTCTTCCATCCCTAGGGATGGTGGGCCTTAGTGTCTCCTTTGTGAATTGCCTAGCCATATTCTGTATTCATCACTATTCCATTATTTCTCTTTTATTGATTTGTAAGAGCTTTTTGTATATTTTGGATACTAATCTTTGTCAGTTTTGAACGTCTTCTGTTCTTCATTATATAGCTTTTAAATTTTTCTGTTACTGTGTGCCATACACTTTACATTTTGACACATGAGTTTATCAACCCTTTCCTTTATTGTTTGTGCTTTTTTATGTCTTGGAAAGAGAGGGGAGGATAGAGGGAGAGAGATAGAGGCGGGGAGCTATGCGCTTATCAAGGACAAGAGCATTCCAGATAGAGAGAAAAGCCAGAGAAGAAGCCCTGTGACAGTCAAGATGTTTAAGGTATTTGAGGAACAATCAGCAAAGAGCCAGTAGGCCTGGAATTCAGTAACCAGGGACAAGTGGTAGAAAATGAAAAGAGAGAGGTAGGCAGGGCAGGGGCCACCTGTAGGCCACTGAAGAGAGCCGGGAAAGAGACCTTATCTTACTTATAATATAGAAGAGTCACTTAGTTCTTCAGTGGAGAGAATAGGTGCAGGGAGACATGAGAGAAACCAGGGAGGTTAATTGGAAGGGACTGTCGTGTCCAGCAAGAAATAAGAACTGCATGCACAAAGTTATCATAATCTTGTTTTTACATTTCTTCTTTTTAGAGCATTGTTTGTTTTGCTGTTGTCATTGTTGTTGCTGTTGTTTTAACCTTTAGGACTATAATGTAGCAAAGTTTATTTTAGGATATGATGTAGGAATCTAATTTTAACTTTTTCCATATGGAGAGCCAATTATTCCAATACTGTTTATTGAATATAGTGGGACTTTTTCCAATTGATTTGTGAAACAAGCAATTTTCTTTATCAATGTCTCTTTTGGGGGTGGGGGTGTCTATTCTGTTTCATGGATTAGTTTGTTCCTATGGCAATGCCATTCTTTTCAAATTGTGATTTTGGAATACATCTTAATATCTGGTAGAATGGGTCTCTCTCTTCCCACTCTCACCACCATCTTTTGTTCTCTTTCAAAATTATTTAAGATTTTTGTGTAATTTCAGATTAAATTTAGAGTCACTTGTTGTTGAGTTCACACAAAAATCCTATAAAGCTTTTCGTTTTTAATTATGCTGAATTTACAACTTAACATAGGGAGAATTTACATATATAGAGTACTAAGTCTTCCTAAGCAGTCACCATTCCCTTATTAAACAGCTTTTAAAATTCAACTTCCTCTGTCTACCAGTAACAAATACAGAGGCTCTCCGTCCCAAACTCCAGCCTAAAATGGCAGCTTCCTCTTCACCTGTTCCCAGTAGTCTGCATGGACACATGTGTATGTTGTCAATAGCAGTGTGACCTCACTTAGCTTTCCATGTGTTCGGATCCTTCAATAAAATTTAAAGTTTTTTCTTTATAAAATCCTCCCAGGAACTCTCTAATTCCTACAGCTATTATGAACATTTGGTTTTTCCTATTTTTTCTGTTGGTTAGTACTTGTGACAAAGGACTATATTTTAGTGTTAAACAAAACTCTTATCAAGCATAAAAAAGGCAAACAAACAAATACAAAAAAGTAGGCCAAGACATATACAGAAAATTTTCAGGAGAAACACAAATAGCCAATTAACATAGTGAAGTTTTTCAACCTAACCAGCAATCAAAGAAATGCACTTTTGAACAACACTAAGACAATCATAATCATTTTACACCTGCCAAAGTGGAAAAGTTTGTTTTCAAATTCCTGTGCTTACTCTATTCTAAGGATAACACTAACAGGCACTCTCATTCTCCCCTGGTGAGAGTATAGGTGAGGGAAAGAATGCAGTACAATGTTTTAAGAAATGTTCAAAACCATTCATTCCCAATCATAAGGATTCTGACCTCAGGAGAAAGTCAAAGATTTGGGGGTGGGGAGCAAAAATGCTCATTGAAGAGCCATTTCTGATAACAGAAAACTGGAAACAATCTAAATGTCTGACACCAGGGGAATAGTTAAATAATATATGGTACAGCCACAGGATGGAATGATGCAGCCATTATCACAACCATGTCTGAAAAATTTGTAATGTCTGAGAAAAATGCTCATGGTAAACTGTTAAATTAAAAAGAAAGATATAAAGTGTACATCTACATTTATATAGAGAGAGCAAATTAAACTAAAGAAAATACATCAGAATGTAAGAATATTTATCTCTGGATAGTGGATTACCAGTGATTTTTATTGTTTGTTACAGCTATCTATATTTCCTCCATTTTCTACAATATGCATGTGCTTTTTTTCTTTTTCTTTTTTTTTTTTTTAGAATCAGGACATGAAAATGTTAAATAAATAATAAATGATCAAAAGTGCTATAAGAAACTGGAAGTGTGAAGGGGCCTTGAATTCTCAGTTCACTTTTTTAAATGTTTGGTTTATTATATGTAAAACTAGGGGCCCAGTACACGAAATTCGTGCACAGGGAGGGTGTCCCTCAGCCTGGCCTGCACCCGCTCCAATCTGGGACCCCTTGGGAGATGTCTGACTGCCTGTGGAATCGAGCCTAAACCGGCAGTTGGATATCCTTCTTGCAATCTGGGAACGCAGGCTCCTAACCGCTCACCTGCATTCCTT
>NW_006291567.1:164125-168845 GCF_000327345.1 Myotis davidii
GATCACTGTCAGTGGCAGGGGGCTTCTTCCTGCTTTCCCTTTCACCTCCCTGCATTGTGCCTACATATGCAAATTAACCGCCATCTTGTTGGCAGTTAACTGCCAATAACTGCCAATCTTAGTTGGCAGTTAATTTGCATATAGCCCTGATTAGCCAATGAAAAGGGTAGCGTCGTACGCCAATTACCATTTTTCTCTTTTATTAGTGTAGATCAGATAGACACTGCCCGTGGACAGACTATTCTCTACTTGAAAGTGCAAGGTGTTGCTTGTAACAATTTAGCTCCTAATGAGAAGGGATCCATATCAGTCTTAAAATCCCTAATTAAAGCAAATGCAGCAATAAGACCTGAGAGCTAAATTGTCAGAAACAGAGTATTTGTCAATGCATCTGAAAATGTATAGGATTTCTTTAAACCAGGAAGTCTTTATCATTCTAAAGTATATGTATTGTTCACTCATCCACTCAGAAAGTATTTACATGTATATATGGATCTAGAGACTTTAATGTTGGCATTTTAAGACAGATGAGCTTGTCGTGATTTTGGCAAAAACAAATGTTACTGCTAAGTTTTATGTTGTGACTTGGTCCGGTGTCCAAGCCCAGTGTATCCACGAATATAATCACACCCACAACCTTCCTGGGGAATGTAATTCACTCCTCCTCGCCCTTGCAGCCAGGAAAGATTTCAGAGTATCCATTTACACTTACGTGGAACTGCCTACCGAGATATTTTTATCGTATCCTCAAAACCACTCATCTCTTTTTCATTTGCCTTTTATACTTATAATAACTTCAACTCTTTCCTCTTTCTGAAAACAAGGAAGTTCCGTTGATATTTGTGTATTTATTTTGCTAGGAAACAAATTGGAATTAAGCCCACATTTCTATTCAGTGTCAATAGAGCTCATAAAGAAACCAGTTTCCCCTCGGTTTAGGCCTCTTGGTCAAATTTACTCAGCTTCCCAGTCGGCAATCCATCCCACTTACAAGCACTGGGCTCCTCCAGAGAATAAATAACCTAGGCTTCGAGCTCTGTGACTAATCCTGTTTGCCCAGCCCTCACCATTCCCTCATTAAACAGCTTTTAAAATTCAACTTCCTCTGTCTACCAGTGAGTAACAAATACAGAGGCTCTCCATCCCAAACTCCAGCCTAAAATGGCAGCTTCCTCTTCACCTGTTCTCAGTGGTCTGCATGGACACATGTGCAACTTGTCAATATACAGTGTGTCCTCACTTAGGCCCAACTGGACACACACTCTCTTGTCAGTCCCCATCAGCAGTGTCTCTATTCAAATGCAAGCCCTCAGCCAGGAAGTGCATAGCAAATAGGGCTGTGAAGGATTTTTATGCTCAAAAACATGATGAGGCCACTTATGTGAGCCACCTAGAATCATCAAATTCCTAGAGACCAAAAGTATAATGGTGCTTGCCAGGGGCTCTGGGGAGGAGGAATGGAGAATTAGTGTTTACTAGGGATTCTTTCGGTTTGGGATGATGAAAAAATTTTGGAGACAGATGATGATGATGCTTCACCACAATGGAAATGTACTTAAAGCCACAGAACTGTACACTGAAAAATATTTAAAATGGTAAATTTACCTTAGGTGTATTTTACAACATTAAAAAAAAAAAACAAAAACACCTAAGTTGATAGAAGAAGAAAAAAATGATGAGGAAAAAGCGGCCTTGTTCCTCTCTTGTAATCCAAACCGGTCTTATCTAGATGCTGCCTCTTAACATTCCAGATGGGTGAGCTCTTAGATTTTCAGAGTTCCACACCGGGTCAACTGGTGAAAGGGAGCCGTGAAGAAAGAGAGAGGAGCGTTGGATGCATGAGCTGCCCATGAAAGCCTGCAAGGAAACTGTATAAAAAGTGCACGTGGGCTGCAAAAATTCCTCAGGCTCACTTTCCTGCCATTGGCTTCCTTAGTCCTCACTAGGCAGATGGCCTCATTTCTGTACTTTGTCTTGTTTTGGGGTGAGTGCCTCCCTCCATTTCCAACAGAGTTAATTCTATTTGCCCACCAGTGTAACTCTGGGTGAAACCCCCCTCCCCACCCCTACCCAACCCCCTGGGATCCTGGCCCAGCTGTGCCCTCCCCTAGCCCAAATATCAGGAGAGATGGATGGGATAGGTAAATAGCAGTGAGCATTCAACTCTGCGTTTTTCTGAGCCTTCCCCCCAATTCCTAAGTAAAATTCCTAAAGTAAAAATGGAATTTTTGCTGGAAGAGTTTTTAAGTTGAGCAAATCTGCCACATTCCTTAAACGACAGCTGCGGTAAGTACAGCTACTGTGTTGTTATGCAACATTCAGCCAATATTGGCACAACTGAGCACATGGATAAAACATGAAATGCTTTCCCTGTTTTCCATGTTTTGCTACAAAATTCTGTTCAAAAAGTCTGTGACTCTTCACTGTCTGTTATTTCTGTGGGCTCATCCGGAAATTTAGAAAGTGCCCTTTCAGTTAAAACTCCTCCCCAGTGTAATAAGAGCATCTCTCTCTCCCTTCCTCCCTCCCTCCCTCCCTTTTTCCCTCTCTCCCTGCCTCTCCCTCTCTCTCTGTCTTTACCCACTTAGGTAATACATTCCTTCCTTACTTGAACTAATATTTACCTGCATATACTAAAGGAGCAACAACTACTACTTTTATTTTGCATTCTCAAGGATCAATATGTAGGGAAGAGGAATTTTAAATCCCAATTTCTGAAATAACCCAAGATAACTGAAATTGCACTGATCTATAAAGAACAAATTCTTCCATTCAATTACCATTTTACAACTTCTCAGCTCTGTGGAAACAGTATCGGTAACACTTCCCTCTATGTGCAATGTGTTTAGGTGTAACATTGGTGTAAATTAACAGTAAAGTGTTATTTTAAGTGAGCTAAAGCAAGGTTTGAACCTGAAATTAGCTGTGATATAGCTTTGATATTTCAAAAGGAAAAAACGGTCAGAAAATTATTTGTAATGTCACTAGAGCAGCTCCAATTTAATTAGGCTATCCTCAGCAATTGAGAAAACAAAATTTTTTTGCTTCTAGGAAATTAGTTTTTAAAATATTCAGAACATCTCCTCCCTTGGAGGAAATCTTAATTATTCTTTTAATTGTGGGATTCTAACAAATGAAAGTGAAAACTGGTAAAAGATTTTTTCAAATTAAAAATTAAATATCTGCAATGCCAAACCAAAATATTTTCCAAAGCCAGGTTCTAAAAAGTGAATCATATCTTTCAAGATCCCCAAGAATCATTCCAGATTGAATTTCATAAAAATAAGTACCATTTGACAAAAATGTTGATTCAACAATGGGATTGCCAAACCCTAACCCTAACCCATTTACTATAACAAAATTTCAGCACAATAACATTAATGCTTAAATGGTCCTTACAAATCCCATGTACAGTATGTGATAAATATAAAACAATAAAAAAGCAGCTTGCTTTATTTAATATTCTAAAGGTATTCCTCCAAAGATGAGTGTGATTTAAATTTTTATAAGAAGAAAATCATATTTTTGAGGCCTGAGCAACTGTCTAAAGGAACACTGATAAACCTTTTATTAAATAAAGCATTTTTAAGAGAAAATCATCACCTCTTGATTTACGTGCTTTTTAATGTATCATTTCAGACATCAGGTTTTTGTAAAGGGGGGATTTCCTCCATAATGCAACCCTCAGACCTTTAACATGCTGCCCACAGGAAAGAGTTGTTATCCCTCTTAAACTTCTGACTACTATAAATACAGGACACCTGCATTGAGAATCATAGGCAACTTTATGTGGCCCAATAGTTTCAAAAGTTGGATTAAAGCAAAAGATTGAAGATAACCTATGATATTTAAATGGGTGCACCTTACTTGATATAATGAATATCTTCCTAAAACTTATATGATTATTATAGCTGGTAAAAATAGATTGTAGTTTAAATTACTAAATTGGCATGTCATTCATAGTATACCATGATTTCTTCTAGGTTTGCATATTTTTTTTATCTTTGGTGATATAGATTTTGCATTAAATTTTCATTGTTATAGTTAAATCAGTGATGTAAAGATCTAAACCTGCTCGTCTACAGTGGCTCAATGGTTGAGTGTCAACCTATGAACCAGGAGGTCACGGTTCATTTCCTGGTCAGGGCACATGCCCAGGTTGCGGGCTCGATCCCCAGTGTGGGGTGTGCAGGAGGCAGCCAGTCAATGAATCTCTCTCATCATTGATGTTTCTATCTCTCTCTCCCTCTCCCTTCCTCTCTGAAATCAATTAAAAAATATTTCAAAAAAAAGTTTTTTTGAATATCTAAACCTATTAAATCTATGGCAATTCTTTTTTCTTTCTTTCTTTTTTAATCTTTATTGTTGAGATTATTACAGATGTCACTCTTTTTCCCCCCATTACCCCTTCCACCTGGTTACTGCCCTGCCCCAGGCCTTTGCCACCCTGTTGTCTGTCCATAGGCAATGCCTATATGCATATAAGATCTTTGTTTAATCTCTTCCCACTCCCCCATTCCCTTTCCCTCTGATAGATCCTCAATCTATTCCATTTCCATGCCTCTGATTCTATTTTATTCACCAGTTTATTCTGTTCATTAGATTTCGTATTTGTTTATTTTGATTTTTAAATTCAATTGTTGATAGGTATGTATTTGTTGCCATTTAGTTGTTCATATTTTTTATCTTTTTCTTCTCCTTCCTCTTTCTAAAAATTCCT
>NW_006291567.1:169200-176794 GCF_000327345.1 Myotis davidii
GTATTGAATAGAGATGCTATGTCTCCTTGAGTTGACAGAGAGGCCTTGTGTAGTAAGTGTCCTATTGGTTCCAGTAATTTAGCCTCCCCAGTCATCTGAGCTGAGTACTCTAGGTGCACCCCTTTGTGGGCTGTGAGCACAGTCCTGTAGTTGAGACTTGATTGCTTTTTGTGTCACTAGGAGGAATTGAACTCCAGGCTAATTGGCTGTGAGGACCTGCTGAGACTACAGTGGGAGTGCTGCTATGCAGGAGACACCCCTATGGAACAGGACTTGCTTCAGTGGGGCTTTGGTGCTCACTGAGTCTGCCCCTTGAGTGTGTCGCTTATGGATATGTAGAGTTATATTCTTTTGTGGTCTCACACTGACCACTAGGTACACTGGCTCTTGGGTCTCCAGGGAGGTGCAAAGTCAGCCACTGCCTGGGGCCACCTAGCAGTAGCTACAGAGATATCTTCAGATTCCTCCTCTTTGTATTGGGTTTGGAAGTGCCCAGATGAGGCCCAGCTATGAAGCAAGGCAGGCTGGTGCTGGTGCTGTGTCTTGGGCCTTTTATTGATAGGTTTGGCACTCCCTGTCCCAGCTGTATCTTGTTTGAGATTTTAGCCTAAGCAAGGATAGGCCATTCATATGCAAAAGCTGCTGCACACAGCTTGGGTGGGGTTATAAATTGGATGAGGCAGGGTCTTATGGTGTCACCAGGGTGGAGCAAACAGAAATGGCTGCCAGTCCCAGCATAGGGACAATGATCCCTGTGAGCACCTCACACGGGGACAAAGCTGCCCCCAAGTTTCTGCCTGGATGCCAGACAATCCAGTTCTTCCACATATGTGTCTGTATCCCCCAAAGCCTCACCCTGGTTCTGGAGTTCATAGGAAGCAGGACCTTGTATGGTATGGGCCTTTTAAGAGGAACAGCTGGGTCTTCAGGAGCCTCTGTGTCACTGAAGCCCAAACCGCACTGGTTTTTAAGCCCATAATTACGGGGACTTCTCTCCCCAGCTCTGGGACCCTGGGCTGGGCTTCTGGTATGGGGCTGGGACCCCTTGCTTCTCATGCGCGGCCTCCACAAAGATGATCTCCCTCCCAATTAAAAAAGTGGCACATGTGGGTGTCGGACCAACCCCTTCTGCACCTCCACACCTTTTACCAGTCTCTATGTGCTTTTTTCTTTATTTCTCTAGTTGTAGGACTTCCACTTAGCCAGCTTTCCAGCAGTTCTGGATGATGGTTGTTCTGTATTTTAGTTGTAATTTTTGATGTAATTGTGGGAGGTGGCAATACAGGCGTTTACCTATGCTGCCATCTTGGTTTGCTTTTTTTTTTTTGGCAATTCTTATTTAAAACAAAATAATCTAAGTGGCCAAGAATAGGGTACTGGTTACAAAAACTACATTTTATCATTACAACAGAATCCTGAACCCTGTCCTTAAGGTTACTTGGGAACAGAGGCTTCTTTCTACATGTTGTGTCTATTCCAAAAGGAAAGGGTGTCTCTCTCCAACAGGAAGATTTCTTGCTCCTTTAATGAAGGGGCTTCTTCCAGGCAGTCCCTTTGTTTAGAACTGTGCCATATAGTATGGTAGCCACTGGCCGCAGGTGGCTATTTCATTTTAAATTTAAATAAACTAAACAATAAAATTTAAAATTCCATTCCTCAGTCTCACCAACCACACTTTAAGTGCTCAATAGCCACAAGTGGCTAGTGGCTAGTATTAGACAGCAGATATAAACATATCCATCGTTGCAGAAAGTTCTATTGGACGGGGCTGGTCTAGAAGTTTTCTCCTTAATTAGACAGAATCTGGCTTTTCCTTTAGTACCATCCTTTAGTTCCTCTATGACTTTTTTCCCAACAAGATATAGCAGTGATCTCATAGCTACTGTAATATTTTTTTCACCCATCCCCTACTCCCTCCACTTTGGCAACTATCAGTTTTTTCTCTATATCTATGGGTCTATTTCTGTTTTGTTTATTTTTTTTATTTTGTGTGTGTTTTTTAGATTCCACATATAAGTGAAAGCATACAGTATTTATCTTTCTTTTTTATTACTGAGTAATATTCCATTCTGTATTTACATATACCACATCTTTTTTTTAAAAAAAAAAAACAGAATATGATTATATTTAATGCACAAGTTTGATACAACCAAAAAGTAAAACAGCAGAGTAAAATAGTAACAAAAAACATGGTATATCATTTGCAATGCATGAGAAATGGTTAACATTTTTAGTTATAAACAAGCTCTTAAAATCCAGTGACACTATAATAATGCAAGGAAGCGAGAAAAATGAAATGAAAAAGTACAAGTGATGATTAAGCAGTGAGCATATATGATTTTGCGGAGCAGTGATGAAGAGTAACTTCTCTGCAGTGTCAGTGAGCAGAATAAAGACAATGACACCTAATAGTCTACAGCTTTGAACAGCGTTGTGCAGTTTGAACTCTCAAACAGTACCACCTCTTCTTTATCCATTCATCTATCAATGGACTCCTTGGTTGTTTTCATTTCTTGGCCACTGTAAGTAAGCAATGATTCAATGAACATAGGGGTGCATATATCTTTTCAAATACGTGTTTTTGTTTTCTTTGGATACTTAGAAGTAGAGTTGCTGGGTCATAAAACAGTTATATTTTTTTTAGAAGACCCTCCATAGTGTTTTTCATAATAGCTACACCCATCTGCATTCCCACCAACAGTGCATGAGGATTCTCTTTTCTCCACATCCTGGCCAGTACTTGTTATTTGTTGATTTATTAATGGTAGCCATTCTGACAGGTGTGAAGTGATATTTCATTGTGGTTTTGATTTGCATTTTCCTAATGATTAGTGACATTGAGCATCTTTTCATATGTCTATTAGCCATCTGTATGTTCTCTTTGGAGAAATGTCTATTCAGGTGCCTTGCCCATTATTTAATTGGATTATCTGTGGGATTATTTTTGTTGTTAAATTGTACCACTGTAACTTTTAACTTCCTAAATTCACTTTAAAAATCAGTTCATCTACATCAACAGTTCTCAAAGTAGAGCCAGAGATCCCTGAGGGGTGGTGAGTCTTCAAGGTCAAAACTATTTTCATAACAATACTGAGACAGTATCTATATCTTTGACTTTTGTTCCCTCCAAACTATATGGATGTGTGATATCACTGAAGCAGATGATAATCCATGTATCTTCTATTAAGTTAGACATTAAAGAGATTAGCAAAAAATAAATGAGCAAACAAAATAGAAACAGACTTAAGGTTGCCAAAGAGGAGGGAGGTAGGGGCTGGGTGAAAGAGGTGAAGGGATTAAGAAGTACAGATTGGTAGTTACAGAATAGTCATGGGGATTTAAAGTACAGCATAGGGAATATAGTTAATAATATTGTAATAATGATGTATGAGGCCAGGTGGGTACTAGAAATATCAGGGAATCACTTTGTAAAGTATATGATTATCTAACCATTATGCTGTACACCTGAAACTAATACAAAATAATATTCAATGTAAACTGTAATTGAAAAATAATTTTTTTAAAAAAGAAAGATTTTTAAAAATATAAAAACAATGCTATTTTCTCACTAAATGTTTTTTGTTTTGGAAAAGATTTACTTTTATTTTTAAAAATATGTTATTTATGTTAACATGTAATGGTTTATTAATGTTATCTTTAAGTGAATTAACAATTTTAAATAACTGTTTTAATATCTTATATGGTAAATATTGATCTTTATAACTCACATAGACCATATCTCTTTGGGGTCCTCAATTATTTTTAAGACTGTAAAGCGGTCCTGAGATGAAAAAGTTTGAGCACTGCTGAACTATGTTATTAGTTTTAATGATATGACTGCTCAACTTTGTTTCATTCTTGTTTTTGACCATAAACTCATCACTAGATAAGAAAGAATGTTCCCAGGCCAGGCTCCCCCATTGTTCCCCGCTTATCTGTGGCAGCAGTAAGGAGGTAATCATCTTGAATCCCTTGTAGAATGAAACTGGCGTGAATAGAACAAGGGCTCTGTTGTCATGCTTGTAGATTAGCAAAATGAACATCTTTCGAAGAAGCTGAGCAGCAGGCAATGAGAACGAATCACAGAAATGTCGCTCTTACCCCCTTGCCCTTATCTCCCCTAACCTGACCCTGCCCTCTTGACTTAAGAAAGGAGCTGTAGAAAAGTCCAAAGCCGAGAAAGGAAAAAAAAAAAAGGCAAACCCAAGGGTTGTGATGCCAAGGGAATACTGGGGTGAGCAAGGTTCTCATTCGAACCAGTGGCTGCTAATAAGATTGATATTAAAATAAACTATTAAGAAATAAATTAAGGAATGGGGAAATGTGCACTTATGTATTTTAGGGGTCAATATTTTTTCTTAAAAAATATAAAGAAGTATCTGTTTCATGTTGTTTAAGATTCATGAGATTTAATTTTTTGCTAACGAGTCAGAATCATTGAGGAGGAAATCATATGTAAAACATTTTAAACTGTTCTGTTTCTGTGAGTCTCAGAAATCAGGAATGGAAAAGAGGTAAAGTCTCCTTCAAAAAAATAGTTGGTATCTGAACAGATAATAAAACTGAAGTAAATAACAAAGTTATGAATATTAATGACATAGAAAAGAGAAACCTAAAGCCTGGAATCTAGGATGCTTATCTGAAGGAAATTTTCAAAAGGTTGGGTAAAGTTATATTCTTTTCTGTTTGTTTTCTCTTTTGAGTAGAAGAAAAGGAACAAAGGAATTTGGGAGGTTGGGGGATAGTCTCCCCATACGCAAGGTTCTCTGAAGTCCTAAGCTATGATTCTCCTTCCTCTTCTTTCCTCTGTTCACCTATTCTCACCCCCTCAAATAACAACACTAATAATAGCTACCATGTATTGAGACCTTGAATGTGCAAGGTACTATTCTAAACATTTTTAATGTAGCAACTCGTTTAGTCACCACAACCTATGAGGTGTGTACTCATATTAATCCTCACTTTATAGATGAGTCAACTGAGGCACATAAGGGTAAAATTGTCCAAGGTCTTTGCACTTCTGAACCTAAGAGTTCTAAGTGAGGGCAGTTGGGAAGCATAGGCTTTGGTGGGGTGGATTATGGTTTCAGTTTACTATAAGAAAAATGTGCTATTTGAACCTTAGATTTTGTCCTTCTTTTATGATGACTCTTTAGTATATTTTTAAAATAATTATTGGAAAATTATTTAATGTTTATACTACTTAATGTTATACTACTTTTTATTTGATCCTAAATAAAAAGGAAAGGAAATAACATCTCTATTTCTCTTTACTGTACACATTTAAGAAGAATATAACTACTAATACTCAGCTGCCTCTTCTGTAAAATAGGGATAAAATACAACTACTTATTTTTTGGATTTTTTTTAAATTTTTCAATTACAGTTTACATTCAATATTGTTTTGTATTAGTTTCAGGTGTATAGAATAGTGGTTAGACAATCACATACTTTACAAAGTGTTCCTACCCATATTTCCAGCACCCACCTGGCACCGTACATAATTATTACATTACTAGTGGCCTGGTGCATGAATTCATGCACATTGAAAGGAAATTAATTAGAAGAAATATTTTAATATCATTATTTACCCTTTCTCTATAATAAAAGTGTCAACCAAATTCAAGATTGACAATGACAAATCGAAACACACGTGTGGGATTGGCACCAGCAAGAGCTTTATACTAACATGTATCACGCATTAGTGAGTCAACTTAGCCTTTTATAGATATAGAATAAACTTGCTTAATTAGACCTGATTTCTCACTTAGCTAAACTTTTTCCAGCCCAGCAAAGCACCCCAACTTCTCTTTCAGGTAATTGTCAGCAACACAGCAATAAATATCAACACTAAGCAGATTATTATTGTAGATCACACAGGGAGAACAAAGGGTAAAATATTTAACTGCAGCAGTGTTTGACTATATTCTGCACAGTGAGAAAACC
Organism: Myotis davidii; assembly: GCF_000327345.1. Taxonomy (NCBI): domain Eukaryota; kingdom Metazoa; phylum Chordata; class Mammalia; order Chiroptera; family Vespertilionidae; genus Myotis; species Myotis davidii. Next base: position 175,147 of record NW_006291567.1, read on the forward strand.
TGAAGTTATTTTCAAGGTCCACCATTTATTACTTCTTTTCGGTCAGGTCAGCTTTCTAAACTTTTTAAATCTCCATTTTCCAGCTAATGAAAAGAAAATAGGATTCTACCAAGTCTCCTATCTACCTACTCCAGGACCTCTGTGAGGATCAAATGAGATGAGGCAGGGGGAAATGCTTCACAGACATTTGGTTACAGTGTAAAATGTTTGCATCTGGCTATAAAGCAAGTCGTGTTCCTGGGCTGGAGAAACTGCAAGGAGGCCAGTCACTAAGGAGAGGAAGCCAGGCGTTGGTACATGATGTCATTACCAGACACCCACAGCAACCATTTCCGGGCTGGACTGGGCTGTGGGCCGCATTTTGCACCATGGAGTCTTGGCAGCATTGTCTTGTGATTTGGTGGGGTGTCGCTCCAGGGTGCTGGTGGGGCCTGTGTCCCACTTGGAGGAAGGCGAGTGTTGCTTTGTCGGTGCCAGGTCCGCAGTGCTGTTTCTTTGTAAATGGCTAATGCGCATCATGGCAGCTCCTGCGTTGAGTGTCATGTGGTGGTAGGTGCATGTCATAGCGACCAGTTGTATGGTTGAAGGGACACTTAGCATATATATACCAGTGCTTTTGACATTTTATATAATTAAGTGACAATGTGAATAACACTAAATTTCTTCCAGTAGATTACACAATTCTTCAAAAAATTACTGAAATTTTAGTTCAGCTCTAATTTCTTTTGCTATAACAGACCATTTAGTGTTCAAGATATCTAACTAAATGTGTCAAAATTAAACATGATTATTACAGACCAAGAGAGACAAAGTAAAGTAAAAACTATCTGAACAGTGGCATTTTCTTCAGGCTAAAATACACTTTTTACAGACTATACAACCACAAAACTAGTATTTATGTCAAAGTAGCATTAGTATTATCATGTTGCAGATACATCGAGGTGCTTTTAGCAATTTTGAAAAGCAGTTTTATATTCCCAGCTGTAATAGAGCCCCTGAGAAATCACACCCATCTTGCTAAAACCAGTGTAATTATGAGAGAAAAAAACAAAATATCTTTGACATAGCCCTTTGGCTGTCTTGTAATACTGAGACATTAAGTTGATGCAGTCTGCTGCTCTTAAGAAATATAGATTCTGCCCTTCCATTCTAGTCTGAAACAAAAATTGATAGCATAAAATTGAGAAGTAAATGAACCAAGAAAGATTTCCATATTTTTTCCAATAGCCTTGCCCTGGAGAATAGTAGTTAGCTATAGAAAATGAGCAAATCATCAGCTCTTGAAGGCCATCTAGTATTACGTAGACTAAGTTGTGCAATTTATTTTTTGGAAAGCTGTAAGTTTGGCGATGGGAAAAAGATACTTCAAAATGGATAATGTCTTATCTTTTTTTTTCATTTTTACTTATTGATTGGTTTGAGAGAGAGAGAAAGAGATAGAGGAGAGAAAGAGGGAGAGGAAACAGATTTTTTCTCTTCCATTTATTTGTGTATTCATTGCTTGATTCTTATATGTGCCCTGACCAGGGATGGAACCCTCAAACTTGTTGTATCGGGAGGATCCCCTAACCAACTGAGCTACCCAGACAAGGCCAAATAATGTCTATTACACTTATTATGTCACATTACTTGCCAGTCTTCACATCCT
>NW_006291567.1:176836-181558 GCF_000327345.1 Myotis davidii
AGTAGAGAATCTATTTTGGTGGTGGTGGCAACAGCAGTGGCAGCAATGGCAGTCATATCTGATTCCAGGGCAGAGGTGCATGCATCCAGCATCCAGTGTCACTGGTGTGGTGACACAAGCCATGGCATTGAGTGTTCACTAGAAACAGCACGAGTGTCACATTGTGGTGTGACTTTGGGCAATTTTGGTGGTATCAGCGGATGTTTGAGCCAGGTTCCAGCTTTCCTGGAGACACTTTGTAAGCTACCCAAAATCTTTTAATTAAACCTTTTCCCACTTAAGTCATCCAGAGTTTGATTTATTCCTCCAAAGAAAGAGAGTCTGGGATATGATTGTATAGTGGTCTCATCGAGGTGTGCTAGTCTGGTGTATTCGTGGCTGGCACTTCTTGACACCAGCCTTCCAATCAGATTTCAGTAACACCCTTGTCTTTCTTGTTTGCTATATAAATATCACAAATTCTAAAAGTGTCATGCTGTGTCTTCATATACTGACCACAAGAAAGAAGGATAGAAAAGTATGCAGGACCAGGCCTAAGAGGACTAGGAATATTAAGCATGTGTCTTGAATGGCCACTTGTAAGGCCACCTGAGATTCAACAATACCCACTATGGCATTCATGGGAGTGATATATAGATTCCTATTGTGTTAAGCCAAAGAGATGTTAGAGTTCATTGGTTACAGCAGCTAGCATTACCTTGATGCAAGTAGATTCTGTTGTCTGCAATAGAACTGAAACAGAAACTATGGCAAATTCAGGATACTGGAGATATTCCAGTAAGCTGGAGAATAGAACATAAAAGGAACTCTGGCAATGGATCAGACTGGAGAGGGAGGCAAAGGTCAGATGAAGGGACAAAGGCTCACAGAGTTTGCTTTAGTAATGCAAACTCCACCAACGTCAACCTCCAGAGAATATAGTAAGAGAGGCATATAATATGCTCATTGTATCCACAGTGATTGTTTTCTCCTACACTACCAATTGTACTTCTTGGCCAAATAAATTAATAAGAGTCTCTTGGAGAAGTTGTAACTTCAGAGGAAAGTCCCAGAAACAAATAATGAGTAGGTGCTAAGACCTTTGGAGTAAGAATGTATTACTTAATGTGAAGAAAAATAAACCTTCAAGGAAACGTCTATGGTCTTGTGAGGCAATGGCTCTAACACATATAAAAGGGTGCCATAGGGTTCCTTCCACATATTTATGGAGGGGCTATGAGGAGAGGCAATAACAGGGTTTGCTAAACCCAGACACTCCTATGGGTACTCAACTGTGAAAGTAGAAGAGGAAAGGGCTTAAAATAAGCTAGAGTTGGTTGTCAGGAACTTAGGAAATCTGCATAAATCAACACAGACTTATTTCTTTGTACTCAGGGAGGCATATAGACATGGCTAATGAACAGAAAAGGCTAGTATTCAGCCAAATAAAATTGTGTTGTTTGGAAGCTGTTACCTTTCATGGGTTCAACATAGATGCCTGGAGTTCTGACTTCCGATTACAATGAGTTATTGCATCATCATTTGGCAAACTCCAGGACCTTGTCCTTGTCTGTTTGAAAATAAGCCAAATGTCAGTGATAATTTACCGGTCAGGAATGAAGTGGGGGAAAACTAGTAAATGATGTCAAAATAACGGGCAAATTGAAAGTGAGGTATAAAAAACTTCTTGCATAAGCTAAGAGAGGAATCTGCTGAAGTGGGGGAAATTCTATTTAAAAAGATGATTTGTAAAATACTAGCTATGTCCTTCCTGTTCCCATAATTAGATGCTTCCCAGATAGACCCACTAAGATGTTTTTATCTCACTTGACTCCAAGAAAACTGTGTTACTGCATTCTCTCTGTTATCACAGGCAACACCCCACCACCATCAGTTCATTCACTGGTTTCCTTAATAGCACTCTGGCAAATCCCTGTTTAAGGGCTGAACCATCAAGTTGAGCCTTTACATTCTATGAAACCCTCACAAAATGTGTTCCATTGAACAACATTCACTGAAAATTTATCAACATCCCTTGAGGGAAAAGACATTAGACATCCTGATGAAAATGGCAGCCATCCTCAAGATGCTAAGCCACCTTCTTAGTTTCCCTTTATGACAGTTCATACTTGCACCAGGAGCAATTACACTCAGCAAAAGACACTGCAAGGATTAGCTCAGTAGACTCCATTTTATGTAGAAGTGTGACTGATTATCCCTACCCTCATATCTCCTGTGGCAACAAAAATTCTGGTCTATACTTCAGGGAAACGTTCATATCTAGTCACTGCCTTTTTAAGAAGTGTAATTGGAATGATTGCTTTGGAGAATCTAAGTGAAAAGTGTTAGTATTTGGATTACACTCACCCCTTTTAAGGTTCAAGTCCTCATTTTTTTTATCTGAAATCTTCATCTCCCACTTAACCCTAGCATCCTTCCTCCAGTTGACTGGGGTAAGCTGTCAATCAGTATCATACGAAATGGATTTTGCTCATCAACAGTACTAGAAGTCAGTTGCTTGCTTCCAGAAGCAACTTTCATGTCCTGTCCACACACTCTCTACCCCATCCAAATGTTTATAACACAATGTTCAAGCTTGGTTGGCCACCTGACATCGATATTTGCTTCATAGAGGTCACCTGAAGCCCCTTAGTTTGAGACAGAAAAATCACTTTAGAATTAAATTTATTCTTAATTTGTTCCTCACCATCTTATTCCTTTTGACAATTTTATGGTGCTGCACGTAAGAGCTCCCTATGAATTATTTCACTTGTTCTTCCCTACAATCTGTAAACATATTTTACTTGTGAGAAGACAGATATAAAGGGGTTCAGTAATATGTCCAGGGGTACACAAAAGGTTATAGAGAAGGGGCTCAGACCCAGAACTTCTAATCAAGTGCTCTGACAATTATTTCCCTGATTGCTTGGCCATGATCTTCTGTAAGGAACTATCCTTTTGGCCATTGATCATTTGCTGAATTTTCTTGGGTCTGCTGTCTTCTCGATGATGTCCCATTGGTTCTACCTATCTCATCTTTGACTACTATGTACAGTGTGTAGCATGTGCTATCATATCCTTGCTTATAGCCCTTGGAATTTACCATTCCTATACACGCCAGCCCAATGATTCCCAACTACAAGCACCTGTGACTCTGCCTAGGCCCTTTCTTGGACTCCTGTGTCTAGGTAGCTAACACTCTGTATGTAGGTAGCTAGCATCCAAACACACTCACCAATGGCTGACAGAAGATAGTGGATAAATTCCTCAGCTCCCTTATCTCTTTGGTAGAATATAAAGCATATTCTACATTATCTCCCATTGCTTCTCAGGTAGAGTGAGCCCCAGTTGCACACAGCAGTATGCTGCTCAATAATACCTGCTCTTCTGGCTTCTTTTCCTTCACTATCTCACTTCCTACTTTCCTACCTGTGCTTTCTGAGATCACCTCCCACATCAACTGTTTGCACTCAAATCCTTATCTCAGGATGTGCTTCTGAGGCAACCCAAAGTAAGACAACATGTATGTCTTGTCCCTTACTCCCCATCTTAACTTCCTGGTTGGGATTTCCAACCTTCAGTATGAAGGAGCAGTTCTACTCAAAAGTATTCATTTGGCCTCATACAGCTGCTTGCCTCTTGGCAACCAACTTTCAGATTGATCCTAAGTCCAACCATTCCTGTGCCTTCTTAATATCCTGTATACAAATGCTTTTAACACATCTCCTGTCCCTATACCCTGAGCCAATAATGCCTCACACCTCTGTCACCAATACAATAGCCCCACAAATTAGTTGGAGTTTGAATGGATGTGTAGATGTTGTGACCTAGATAGATGAGGGTATATTCTATACAGAGAGAACAGCATGAACAGAAGGCAAAGTTGCATGTGTGAATATAGGAATAGCAGGGGGTTCTGTATGTCTAAGGAGAAGAGAGGGCAGGCAATGACAATGAGGGGAGCTGAGATTATGTCTAGAAGGACTAAGCATGCTCTATGAAGAATAAATATTATCTTGAAGTCAGTCAGTCAGCCCTAAAAGATTTCAAGCAGAAGAGTGCCAAGTTTAGATTCATATTAGGAAAAATTACTCTGAAGGCTCTGTGGAGTAAAATCTTATCTTAAACCAAATAATAAATGTGAAAGCATTTTCAAGTGGAATATTTTGAGTCCTGGGGTAAATTACCCTAGGAGTCTCTATTTATACAATTTAGTACTCTCATCTATTCCCTCCTCCAACTCAGTTTGGGACCCCTAATGGCAGGAGACAGCAGTGGATTTATTCCAGCAACATTTATTCAGTGTCTGCTATGTTCCAGGCACCAGGATGTTGTTGGAATGAATAATACACAACCCCTTCCCAGGTGAAACTCACTATGCAGTTTATGGAACTCAGCCCCCAGAACCATCCACATGTTCCACCACAGGCCTAATTGCAGGATTTTGTAGGCTCTGATTACACTGATGAAAACAGGTGCGAGACCAGGAGGAAAGAGAAGATGAGGCCAATGCCAGCTGGGGAGAATATACATGACTGTGACAAATGAGAAGAAATGGAGAAAAGAAACAGAGGAAGTGGTGTGGCTGAATGTGGGCATACTGCACACCCACAAGCACTCTACATACCTTGTCTCATTTGGTTCCCACCACCATGCTGACAATGAGGCATTGTTATCCCAGGTATAGAGCACACATTTGGGAAGTGGCAGAGCTGGAATGTGAACCCAGAGAAAGCCACCACA
>NW_006291567.1:181591-204752 GCF_000327345.1 Myotis davidii
TGGAATGAATAATACACAACCCCTTCCCAGGTGAAACTCACTATGCAGTTTATGGAACTCAGCCCCCAGAACCATCCACATGTTCCACCACAGGCCTAATTGCAGGATTTTGTAGGCTCTGATTACACTGATGAAAACAGGTGCGAGACCAGGAGGAAAGAGAAGATGAGGCCAATGCCAGCTGGGGAGAATATACATGACTGTGACAAATGAGAAGAAATGGAGAAAAGAAACAGAGGAAGTGGTGTGGCTGAATGTGGGCATACTGCACACCCACAAGCACTCTACATACCTTGTCTCATTTGGTTCCCACCACCATGCTGACAATGAGGCATTGTTATCCCAGGTATAGAGCACACATTTGGGAAGTGGCAGAGCTGGAATTTGAACCCAGAGTAGGCCACCACAAAAGCACTTGTTGGTAACCACTATGGCTCCTTTGAGATTCAAGCAGGCCTACATGGGAAAGCACCAGATGGGAATGTATGAAGAATGGGCTGATTAGAAAAGCTGAGGGAGGATTGAGGCAGTCAACTCCAGGAAGGAAGCATGGGGTGGGGATGGGTATGTTTTGCCACAGACTAACTTTTGCATTAAGATAACAACATACTCAGTATAAATTATCCAACTGTCATCCTGTAAAACATCAAAATTCCTAAGACAACACACAACACTAGAACCTAGTAGTCCTTACTAAAATCACAATCATTCCTTTTAATTTTGGTATACATTCCAGATTATCAATCCTATATTTCTTAATAAATTGTTGAAAAGTGGACATATGTCAATAATTTTGTATGGTTTTACATTAACAACACTTAAGGATTTTGTTATTAAAAACAAGATATTTACTGCACTTGTGTCTCTTTTTCTTCTAAAATAAAACATAATAAAACTGGAGATATATTTAATGATATGTATTTTAAAATTCAGTGACAGTTTGACCAATAGTATAAATAATAACTAAATGATGCATTACCTTGAATGAAACAAGTGCATTTACTAGCTTTTAATAATATAAAAAATGAGGTTTTTTATCATAGATGATACTAATTCTTTAAATGTAACACAGTGGTTTTGAGTTGTAATAGTCTGTACAGCAGCTATATTATAGAAAATATTAATTCTCTAAATATGACTCAACACACAATACCTTTGTGTTTTGATATTCTTGGTAATGGTAGGTTTATGTCAAGAGAAGAAAGGTTATTATTTGATATAATCTCTGCATTATTTTTTATATACTATTTTTGATTAAATGTTCCCTTCCAATATCAGAACTGACCTTTTACAGAAATCTCTACACCAGAGCACAAATTGATCTCATAAGGCAAAAGGATATTAAATAACATGGCCTGTCGGGAATGTACTGTTATATTCAAGTCTAGCATTCTGCTGCTTGTGGATATTGCTACCTTCCTAAAGTTAAAATTAACATTCAGCTATGAATCACTAAGCCCACTGATAGGAATTATGAGTGGATCAATGAAAACCTAGACATATATCAATACTTATCTTGGCACACTACACATAAATTGTGTCCCCAAAAAAGGTGAGGCATTGTTATCCCAGGTATAGAGCACACATTTGGGAAGTGGCAAAGCTGGAATTTGAACTTCAAACCAGAGACCTTCAAACTTAATCTTTGGCTATACATTCTTCTTTTTTTATTAAAAGAATCGTTTATTGATGTTTAGAGAGAGAGGAAGGGAGAAGAGAGAAACACCGATGTGAGAGCATAACATTGATCAGCTGCCTCCCACATGCCCCCTACCAGAGATGAAGCCCACAACCCAGGCATGTGCCCTGACCAGGAATTGAATCAACAACCTTTCGGTGCAGTGGATGATGCCCAACCAACTGAGCCACATCAGCCAGGGCTGGCTATACATTTTTAATCCTTCCCTCCTACTCTCACCCTAAAATAAATTTGCTTAAAAAACAGTCTAGGAACTGGTCTACATGATTCAATGGTTGAGTGTCAACCTATGAACCAGGAGGTCATGGATCAATTCCTGATCAGGGCACATGCCTGCGTTGTGGGCTCTGGCCCCCGGTGGGGGGCATGCAGGAGGCAGCTGATCAGTGATTCTTTCTCATTGATGTTTCTATCTCTCGCTCCCTTTCTCTTCCTCTCTGAAATCAATAAAAATATATTGTCTCTGCACTTTTCTCCTCTGTCAATATTTTCAGGCATTCATTTCTGATGTGTTTCCCCAGGCTTTAGAATGTTTATATGGCCCATTCCATTTTCTTTTTGCTCTAGGACAGTAGAGAGGTAGACTGCCTAATAAAATCTGAGAAGCTCTGATATGAAAGATTGAGGAAAAATAATTCCCACATGGGCACCAATGTGATAGGACCTTCCTAGAGGGAATGGGGGGTGGGGGCTCAGAGATAGACCCCAAGGGATAAGAATACTGCAAAGTGTAGAAAATGAGAATATTTATAACTTTTCTGAAGAAAAAAATCTGAAAAGGCAAATTTAGATCTTGTGTTGTAAAGGTTTTTAGCTTAAAAGCAAGAATATTTTCTATTTCTATTTCTTTCTATTTTCTCCAGAATGCCAAAGAGTAAAGGATATTAATAAAATATTTTTAAAAGATAGTTTTGGGGAGAAAGAAACTATAGATTCTTTAATAAATACAGATTGAGAGAAGTTGATGATGTCATGCTCATGGCTTTCCCTCACCACTGACTCATCATGTAAATAGAGAATTTCTGTCATGCTTGTCCTCCCGACTTTGTGATGAAAAGTAAGCCCTGTGTGGCCTTCTATATGATGTTTTGATTCTTCAAATGAGCCCAGTCATCTTTGAACCTTCAAATGACTTTAGTCAGAAGGTCAGTCAAATCTTGCTCTGAATTGCAAATATAAAGTATCCTTTACTCGCCCAGCCCTATCCATGTTGACCTTATATTTTACAGTGCTTTCTATAGCCTGGTAAGTAGCAACTAATGTTCTTAAGAGACATATCTGGATCAATTTACAGGTTACTAAGCACTTTTGAGCTACTAATAGACTCAGAGTTCTGAAGGGCGATTTGCAATCTCACTATTCAAAGTGGGTCCACTGATCAGAGGTATCGGCATCCACTTGGTGCTTGTTACAAATGCAGTCTCGGCCCCTCTCCAGACCTATTGGGCCAGAATCTGCATTTTCAGAAGATCCCCCAGTGAATTCCCATGCACATTAAAGTCTGAGAAGCAAGATATAAAAGACAGGAAAAAATAGTTCCCACTCGGGCACCACTGTGATGGGGCCCTTCTGTAGGGAATTTGAGGGGCTCAGAGAGACCTCAAAATTCCTCATTTGCAGACAAATTAAATAGGGGTCATGATATTAAGTTTTAAGAAAAAACAGCCCAGCCCTAGCCGGTTTAGGTCAGTGGATAGAGCATCAGTCCACTGGAGGGTCCCAGCTTCGATTCTGGTCAAGGGGTACATACTTTGGTTGTAATTTCAATCCCCTACCCTAGTCAGGGTGCATGTGGGAGGCAACCAATAGATGTGAAATGTTTCCCTCTGGACTATGCGCCTCTCTCCAGCCTCTCTAAAAATCAATGGGAAAAATATCCTCAGTTGAGGATTAACAAAAATAAAAATAAAAAATAATTTAAAAAGAAAAGACGGCCCAGCCAGTGTAGCTCGGTGGTTGAGCGTTGACGCAGGAACCAAGAGGTCACTGATTCAATTTCCTGTCATGGCACATGCCCAAGTTGTGGGCCAATCCCCAGGAGGCAGCCAATTGATGATGTTTCTCTCTCATCAGTGTTTGTATCTCTCTATCCCTCTACCTTCCTCTGTTTCTAAAAATCAATAAAAACAACCCTAGCTGGATTGGTTCAGTGGAGAGAGCCGTCAGCCTGAGGACTGAAGGGTCCCAGGTTCGATTCCAGTCAAGGACACATATTCCCGGGTTGCAGGTTCGATCCCCAATGGGTGGCATGCGGGAGGCACCCAATTGATGATTCTCTCTTATCATTGATGTTTCTATCTCTCCCTCTCCCTTCCTCTCTCTCTAAATATCAATAGTAATTTTAAAAAAAACATACAAGGATGGACCTGGAGAGCATTATGCTAAATGAAATAAGCCAGTCGGAGAAAGATAAATATCACATGATCTCACCCATATGTGGGATATAATGATCAACATAATTTCATGAACAAGAATAGATCTAGAGACAAATGACAGGGAAGTGTGGGGTTAGAGAGCGACCAAAGACTTGTACGCATGCATACTAGCATAACCAATGGACACAGACACTGGGGTGGTGGGGACTTGCCTGGGGTGGGAATGGCTGTGGGGTGGTGTCAAGCAGGGGAAAAGGAGACATATGTAAAACTTTAGACAACTAATTAATTAGTTTTTAAAAAAACATACAAACAAACAAAAAGAAAAGATGGTTCCTGGGAAAGGGAGGGAACTGACTACATTCACACATGAACCTGCTTTTTCTGACTCCACAGCTCATGTTCCCCCCCGTCCCACCTTGGTTTGCCTTTCTGTGAAAGGCAAGAAAGACAGACCTATGCTGGGCAAATAGAGATGAACTGTGGTACCTAAGCATTAGGTCCCAGGGGTTGGACCTGAGATGGCTACATCGTCTACCTGCCAGATCACACCCTAATCCCTTTTGAATCACATACCCCAAAACAGCAACGTAATATGGAAAAAAAATAAAGTACTGCTTCCTGGAACCAAGGTAGAGGAATCCTTAATCTTTCCTCCAATATATACACGCTTCCTCAACAGGATCGAGCATGCTTGCCAAGAGGATAGCAGGCTCTGGACTCAAGTGCCAGCTTCATCACTTATTGTGTGGCCATAGATAAATGATTTAGTTGCTCTAAGCCTCACTTTTCACATCTGTAAACCCACCCATAATAATAGCTCCTATCTCATGGAGTTATTGTGAGTGTTAAATAAGTTAATGCAAGTAAAATTTTTCTAGCAATGCCTGGCACATAGTATAACAACTCAATAAGTAGCAGCTACTATTACTATCATCATTATTATAATTGCTATTATTATTACTAAAGATCTGCTTCTGATTTAACATTAATTAGCACTCCCTTGGTAGAGTTGTTCAACCAGTTCCATATGCAGAGCATCACCAACTGTGTTTCATCCAGTCTATAATTCTCCACCCCATCAGGAAATGGATTTTTATAAATCACTGTGACACACAGGACAAAAATCGAGCTGTAGAGTGTCTATGCCAGAATAATTCTCTCATCTGCCAAAGCACTAAAGATCAGGGGACTCAAAGGGCCACACTGTTTGCTAGCTAACCCCTTTCCCTGTCTATCCATAAAACACTCAATTTAATATTTAATTCTAAAATTTTGAGTGAATTTAATTTCCAGTTTGAGGTTAGAGTTTTGAGAAATTCAGACATTTTCTCTTATCCAGTCTTTGAGTTCTCCTCTTCCCCACAATTCCTCAGAATTACCAGCAGTGGTTTAACAATTTCATCTGCATTTGTCTAAATTCTCTCAGATTGTCATTTTCTGTGTCAGGCCATTTATATTAGCTGGTAGCTCTCTTATGATCTCTTTGCTTATCTCTGTCTTCAATTCCTCTTAACCAAATGTGTTCTGACCTTTCTGCATTCTCTCTATTGCCAATCAACATGACCCACACAGTCAAGCTATCCTGCCCGTATTTTTTGTGAGCCAAGGATAAATTGAAAAACCAACCTCTAAAAGAGTTAGCTTCTTTGGTCTAACCTTCATTCACTCAGGGTTAAAATAATTCTGATAATAGTTTTACAGGCTTGTGTTTGTTCTTTTATAAAGAATATTGGATGGGAGTTTGGGCCTAAAGTTGAGGACAGAGAAGTAGTAAGTAGCATCATATTCTTAAGAGAACCAACAATGATTGGGATCAGTCACCCTACAGAATAGGCTCTACTGTCAATCATTATACCTTGGATGTAGGGGAAAGCACAAGTCCCTCTGATCTCTATAAGTTGAATATTGGGAAAGGAATCACAGCAATCATGCATAGGGGAGCACAGCATGATAAGTGGGGTGCTGCATCACTTCCCTGTGGAGAATGGATGAGGCTGCCTTCTGTTCCCCCTGGATAAAGTGAGGGGGTACCTGCAAGAACTGTGAGCTACAAAACCACAAAGACATACCAGTTCCCACAACATAGCTATAATTTAAAAAAAAAAAGGCCAACAATAACAAGTGTTGGCAAGGATTGGACAAATTGGAACACTTATACACTGGTGAGGGAATGTAAAATGACACAGCCACTTTGGAAAACAGTCTGACAGTTTAACCATACTTTTACCATATGACCCAGCCATTTTACTCCTAGTATATACCTAAGAGAATTGAAAACATATGTACACAAAAGTTTCCTAGGGCTGAGAGGAGGGGAGAGGAGGAGGTTTGGGGGACATGATGGCTAAACAGTACAGGGTTCCTTTCTAGGGTGATGAAAATGTTATTAAATGATTGTGGTGATGGTTGCACAACTCTGGAGATATTTAAAGCCATTGAATTGTGTACTTTAAATGGGTGAAATGTATCATATCTCAATGAAGCTGTTACTGAAGGAGGGGGGAGGTGAGAAGGAGCAGCATGGTTTGCCCCTCGCCCCTTCCAGCTGGATTTTTGCTGAGGGGAAATATCTGTAGGTCCATCCCAGTGCACATATCAGAGCATTGTGAGGGATTATTAGGGAATTTGGAGGCTTATGTGAACACAGAAACTGGTGCCTGCTTCTAGCCTGGAGATACAGAATGGGGTAGGACAAGGTGGATGCTGGAACAGTTGACCCTACAATGACAGTGAAGAGGGCTGGCAGTGGCTATGCCTGGCCAGCACAGTTTGGCAAGGGAAGAGTGAATATATTTTGTACAGGTCAAGGTGACAATGAGGAAGAAGATATCTGGGCTTAAGCAATCATGCCAGCATCTGACTCAAGGAGGCGGCCCAGTAGACAAAGGGACCTTCAACAGAGAGATTTGGGGCATGCAACCAAGTAGCTGAGGGAGAGGGAGGGGGAAAAAATGCTGAGCCATATCTTCTCTATCAGGAACCTATATAGTGGGGAGGCCCTCCAGGGTCCTCTAAGACTGCACTTCTCAGCCTTTACCACACCCTCATGGATCACCTGGGAACGTTATTAAAATGCAGGTTCTGACTCAGCGAGTCTACATTTCTAACAAGATCGCAGGTGATCTACATTCTGCTGGTATGTGGACCAACTTGGAGTGGCAAAGCTCTAAATCACTTGTTCTCCAACTCTTTGGTCTCAGGATCGTTCTGCATTCTCAAAGATTATTGAGATCTCAAAAAGCTTTTGTAGATGTGAGTTACACCTATTGATATTTACTGTGTTCAAAATTACAATAAGAACTTTAGCCAAAACCGGTTTGGCTCAGTGGATAGAGTGTCAGCCTGCAGACTGAAAGGTCCCGGGTTCGATTCCGGTCAAGGGCATGTACCTGGGTTGCGGGCACATCCCCGGTGGGAGTTGTGCAGGAGGCAGCTGATCAATGTTTCTCCCTCATCGGTGTTTCTAACTCTCTATCTCTCTCTCCCTTCCTTTCTGTAAAAAATCAATAAAAATATATTTTAAAAAAGAATTTTATATGTATTGATTCAATAATAAATCCCATTATGTATTAGCATAAATAACTATATTTTCAAAATAAAAATATGTAGTGAGTGGCATTATTTTACATTTCTGCAGATCACTGACTTAACAGAAGACAACTGATGCATTCAATTTGTAGTAGATTGGTTTTGTTGAAGAACATAAAGAATATCTGGCCTCATGCAGATAATAGTTGGAAAAAGGAGGAGTATTTTAATGACCTTTTAAGGTAATTATAAATACTCTTCTTTGATACTACTCTAAAACTCCATGAAATAGTTTCTTAAAGGTTAGTTATAACATGAAATCTCAAACAATAACAGTGAACTTTTCATACTCTGTTAAATTAAAATTCATTGGTCTATTTTGCACTTTGAATGGATCTTTTACCCATACATGATTTTATAAAATCGTGCATGGATAATTTGAAAATAATGGTTCACTGCAGATGCTCCAAATGTTGACACATTGCATTATACAACTTCAAAAAGTCACATTTGTTAATACCACCACTGATTTTACCACTCAGCTCACAAGAAAAGTTTTTAAATACTGGGAAACCTTCACATGCACAATGGTGGATACAAGTTTTCAAATTTTTAATTTTTGCTTGAAAGCTCAAATTTTATCATTTGATAACAATTGCTGTCCATTGTTTTCCTTGAAGTGGGAGGCTTACTTCTGTAATTTGCAAGAAAAAGCCTGCCAAGTACCTAAGTCTAATAACCATAGTTTGTCAGGAACTCTTTCAAATGAAAATAAGTGGTAGTTCATCTTGCAACTCTATAGTATTCAGCAGAAATGCTTTAAGCATACTTCCCACTTATCACAGAATATTAATAAGACGTACTCATAGGTCAAGACTTAACACAATTAGTCATTTTTACTGCTTTATTTAGACATTCTTAATTGAAAATGGATTCTCTTCTGTTTTGATTTGTTTTGTTACCAAAAGTAACAGCAATGATGAATACCATGACTATTAGTACAGTTTGGGGCCACTGCTTTGATTTGTGCTAAGGTGAAGGCAGTTTTACCCACCATTGATTTGCACTGTCGTTGAAAATACCAACATAGTGAAAAAGACAAATAATATCTCAGTATTAACATGAAAATAGTTTTGATCTTGCATACCATAGTTTTGATCTTGCATACCATTGATCTCTGAGAACCAATGCCATAAGGATCTCACCATGTGCCTCATGAGAAAGACAACATTTGGAAGGCTGCTATCCCAGGGTACAGAGCCCTGGCAGAGCACACCAAAGAAACCACAACAACCAAGAGAAAGCAACAATAGCAGCCCAGTCAGTAAAGAGCCCCTTATCCCATTTCCCTTCTCACCTCCCTCCAGCCAACATACTTGGTGAACTAGGCCTTGGAGACAGGGGAGGATATATTTTAGAGCTAGATCAGGCCACTCCAACACAGCTCAACCTTAGGCTTGGTCAAGGAGAGGAAATGAGGTTGAGATCAAACTTGAGATTGAAATTTTAAGCTGGATTGGACTTCTAATAATCAAAAGTGACCAGAAAGTTTATAGAATCTACCCAAGATGTTATTAAGAAAACAGGAAGGGCAGTAAGACAGAGCACAGTTGGAAGCAGAGATTAAAGCTAAATAAAACACTTTTATGTTTCTATCCCCACTGAGTTGAAACTCTTCGTTAAGCAGTTATGTCTAGTCCCCCTTCCATTTATAATGCATACATATTTGAGCTAATTGAAAAACTCCCTGTGGTAATATGCCATATTCCATTTTTCTCTTGTCAGTATCATATCATTCATCTATTCAGCAAAGTTTGATTGAATGCCTACTATGCCAGGGACTGTTCAAAGGCTTAGAAAAAAATGCTTGGGAAACACCAATGAAGAAACAGATGCATATTGTTGGTGGAGCTTACATTTTTAACTGTTACTTTTTAAGGCTAGGATCTTGGAGCAACATAATAGGGTTTGGGACAGAGTGGGTAAATATTCTGAGTGGTCCCAAGGAACATGGCCAGAAATCTATATCACAGTGTTCCAGGGGCTGTAGACCTGACTCCAACAATCAAGGTTATCTGATAATGTAGTGGGCAGAAGCCCAAGAGCAGAAGGCTCTGGGAAAAGTTAATAAGAGTGGCAGCATCTCAATTTCAGTGGCACCCAGAAGGACAACTGAAGTCCAACAAAGTCCAACTCCTTCAAAGAAGAGGGCCTGGTGAGGACTTGGAGGGGATAGAGTCTTAGTCAAATGAGATGGGGTTACTTGGGAACTTTTTTAGTACTAACAAAAATTAACTCACAGCCCTGGCTGAAGTGGCTCAGTTGTTTGGATGTTGTCCATGCATTAAAAGGTTGCCAGTTCGATTCCTGGTCAGGGCCCATGCCCAGGTTATGGGCTCGATCGCTAGTAAGGGGCATGCAGATAAACCTTCCCTCTCCCTTTATCTCTCTCTCCCCAAGCAATAATCATAAGTCTTGAGGGGAATGCAAATGCCCTAGAAAGTGGTAGACAATAAAAAAAGAATAATAATCTTGTGTATAATTACCATAAAAGTCTCAGAGCAGAGCTTCTCAAAATGTTGTGTGTTATGCCAGGTGTATTGAATCATTCTAGGGTACTTGTTAAAATGCAGATTACTAGGCTCAAGTCCAAACCAACTGTTTTCGTTTTAGTTCCCCTAGAACCAGATCCAGAGACAAGGATTCAATTGCAGGAAATTGATTTGGTTGGTGGTCCCAAAAACTCTAGTAGGGGAGAGTGAAGAAGTGAGACAGGGAAGGAAAGGCAGCCAATAAAAGATGCACTCCTACACCAGTTACCATTGTGGGAAACTGGAGCTTAATCCCACCAGGGAACTTTCAAATAATATAGTACATGTAACTCAGAGTTATGCTACTGAAGAGGAGAGGGAATTGAGGTCTGTGAACACCAACTCCCCTCAGTCATTGATTGATACTGCACTTGTGTGGCATTAATTCCCTGACACTTCTGGCAAAAAGGCGGTGTTGGGAATTTGGGGGTTGGGATTGGATGCACCAAATATGGTGAGAATTAAAGAAATATGGGCAGGGACCCAACATTATCTCCTATACCAACTAAATTAACATGCCAGTATGTGCAGCTGGAATCTGCATTTGGAGCAAGCTCTTCACGCTACAGTTGGAAAACATAGAGTATTAAGAAAATGTAGTGCAAGTGGGATTCAACTAATTTCCAAATAGTTTCTATGAATAAGAAGACATTTCTATCCCACCATCTCTTCCCCACTCCCCCAAAATATCCAATTTTAGTAAGCCCTTCTTTTCTTATGATGAAATTATAAAACTTAAATCTGCCACTCATCATTATAATAACTGGGCTCAATTTTCATTTTGTACCAGGGGAGCTATTTTAGACAAACCCTGTGAACTTAAAAAGGGAAAGTGATTCATTGGCATGTAAGGTCCGTTTCATGTTGATGTCAGGATAGAGAAATCAGATGGTGCTAAATGTTCTCTCGGGTCAATACCTGATGACTTCATAGCTTTCACTAGCGTTCTAATGGTTCAACATTTAACACTCAAGTCCAGGAACTTTTTGCCAGCTCTTTGTGAAGGGGGAGACAGAAGGAGATGCTATTGAAAGGTTTTTTCAGAAGGTTAGTTAATGCACTAGGGCATGGATTTCATTACATGGTCGCATAACACTGAGTGGCAGAATATATAGTGGGCAATCTAAAAATAATTACTGCTCAGATGTCGATTAAACAAGGGTTGGCCATGAGCCAGACTTTGGAAATATGAAGCTAGGGGTTGAGAAAGTAGTTTTGATCTTTGATAAGACTGCAGATTGGGAAGAAATAAAGTCAAATTCCTGCTATTGGAGTTCTCACTCACTTTTCCTTTTCTTCATAATCAAAAGCTACCCCATGTCCATTGGAGTTGCAAAGTGCAAATAGAGGAATATCTGTCTTATTTGCTACAGTCAGCAGCCATCTCATGTATGATAAATATCAATGTATCATTAATGTTCATCTGTGGTTCATCATGCTCTTTCTATAATACTGCCCTGCCTAGGAAAGTATAGGAATTGAGCAGAGACCAAGGGAAAAAAGAGAAACTAGCACAGAATATGGAGCTGAAGGTTCTTCTAAGAGAATCAGTAAGAAATGCTTGGGAGGGGCAGGGAAGTGAATACATGTAACTGAGGCAGGCAACCTGAGCTTCCACCCTTTGCCAAAGCACTCACCACACTGTCGTATTTTTGTCTTTTTTTCTTGCCTATTTCTCCTCCTTTCTGTCCCCATTAGAGTTCCTTGAAGGCAGGGATAAGTTCTGCTTATTCTTGAATTCTCTCTGCCTAATATACAGGAAGCTCACACTGCATTTTAGTGAAGTATATAAATGAATAATGATTTAAAAAAAAACAACTTGTGCCAGAAAGTAAGGAAGTGCCAAAGGGAGGGAGGGAAGGAAGGAAGGAAGGAAGGAAAGGAAGGATAAGAGCCAACTGAAAGAATTCCCAATGGCCAAAGCTGGAACAGTTTGAACAAAAAAATAATGTTGAATTATAACTCAAAATATAAAATAAATACTCATGAGTCCATAATAATATAAATGATTGAATAAATTAATAAATGAGGAAGAAGAAATCTTCCATACAGGAGAATTTAGAATAGAATCTAAATTTTATAGATACTCCATCCTAAAGGAAGTAGACCAGAACTTACCCACTCCTTAACTATGGGTAGTGCAGAGTGACTTTCGTCCAAAGAGGACACTGTGGAAAGAGGGAAAAAGAAGAGTAACCTTGAAGTGGAAAGACCTGACAAATTCTACTTTATCCTGATGACCAAAGGTAACATCAAAAGTCATCAACCACATTGATAGTATACTCCCTTAATATGATGTGATAAAAATGGCACCTAATCTCTGTGGTCTTCCTCCCCAAAACTCAGCACCCTAGTCTAATCATGATAAAACATCAGACAAACCCCAATAGAGGGGCATCCCGCAAAATACCTGACCAGTTCTCAAATCTGTCAGGGTCATCAAAAACAAGTAAAGTCTGAGAAACTATCACATCCACAAGAAGCCTAAGGAGATGTGACAACTAAATGTCTCGTGATGCCCTGGATGTGATCTTGGGAAGAAGGACATAGGGGAAAACTAAGGACACATGAATAAACAATTGGCTTTAGTTAATAATAATGTATCTGTTTTGGCTCATGAATTGTAACAAATATATCTTGCTAAGGTCAGAAGTTAATAATAGGGGAAATGTGTGCAAGGTGGTGGGGGAGGTGAGCTTTATGGGAACTATCTGTGCTGTATGATCACTTTTTCTATAAATACAAAACTTCTGAAAAATGAAGTCTATTGTGCACCCGAAACCTGTGTCAGTGTCACTCCAACAGATTCAATAAAAAGGAGAGAGAGAGAAAGAAGAAGGGAAAGAAGGAGATAATAGGATTTAACTCTGTGCTATAGGCCATGGGCAGACCTGCTATAGAAAACCTGTAGTAACCATAAATGGAAAACTCCTGGGGCTCACAGCACAGGCACAGATAAGAGACAGTTCCCCTGTGGTGCTCCAACAAGAATTTCAGGAACCAAACCTTGACTTTGAGCTGGAGTAAGGGGGCTTGCTGAGTGTACAAGTAAGACTAGTGCTTTATTTGGTTGTAAAAGTTGTTTCTGAATGCAGACATGGCTGGCATTTAAAAGGCAATAGGGCCCTAGCTGGTTTCGCTCAGTGGATAGAGCATTGGCCTGAGGACTGAAGGGTCCCAGGTTTGATTCCGGTCAAGGGCACATACCCGGGTTTGTGGGCTCTATCCCCAGTGGGGGGCGTGCAAGCGGCAGCCGATCAATGATTCTCTCTCATCATTGATGTTTCTATCTCTCCCTCTCCCTTTCTCTCTGAAATCAATAAAAATATATTTAATTTTTTAAAATAATAAAAGGCAATGGTCCCACAATTCCAGGCTCCTCTGGACTAGGGGGCATCTCACTGTTTCCAGGCTACCAAGATCACTAAGAAAAGCAAGAGAAGTGATGGGGCATTGCATCTACATCCCTGTGTTCTTATCTCCTGAATATTATTTGCATGCTTTGGGAGAAACAGAAGTAAAAGTAACCTTGACTTGAACTTAAGTTGTGGATCTCGCTCGTTTTTGCCACCCATACCAGAATCTGGCCGTTTCTCTCTGTGATCATGGACTAGTTTGGACCTGGGGTTGCCTCACCCAGTAACTACGGCTGTCTTCTTCCATTCTGAATATCTGGCCTGCCCAGTGTACCACCATCTATTGAGGGCTTTCTAGGTGTGCGCATACTTTCTGTGTTGTTGCATAATGCTACTGTTATCTTTGCCCACCTGGAAGCGAGAATATGATGTTCTATTGCCCTCAACTGTTAAGGGCAGAGTTCATCTTTACGCTTCTCCATTGGGTGGACAGCAGAGTAGGCAAGTAGTGGTCACAGGAAACCCCAAACCCCTCCCGGCCTCACAAATTTTCCAATCTATAGTTCTACTTCATTCTGCCCCACAACCCTGGGTAATTCCCAGATCAGTAAGATAACCTCATGCAGTGATTAGCCTAACTATGGCCAAGAGTCAGACACTGCTTAAAACAGTCCGGTGTTGACGCTGACAGGCACACTCCGCTGTGGTAACAGCACAGAAAATGCTGATGAATTGCTCATATCTCTTTGTTCCATTTGTTTTGATAGTAACTAACATTTATGTCACAGTTTGCAGTGTTCAAACAAACCTGACCTCACTTGATTTTCAAAAAAATTGTCTGAGAACAAGCAGAAGTGTTGTTATTGTTTCCATCTTGCCTAGGAGGCCATTTAGGCTCAGAGATATTAAGTAACTTGTAACAAATTGATGTGATAAGAAAGGCAGTAAAGGTACAGGGAACCTAGCAAATGGCTGCTCCTGACACCTGTAGCTTAATAGTGTATCCTAGGGTGCCCTTCCTGATCCTCTTATAAGTTCTATCTATTGGATTTTTTTAAAAAATCTTAAACTCTCAAAAATCTATAAACTGGGGTTGTTGTTAAAGATGATGAGACAGATTCAAAATTACTTGCGCACTATCATATAGCTAAGAAGAACTCTAAAAAAGAGTACAGACCTAGTAAGACAACAAAACTACTGTTACTCCCTCTCACAGTACTTTCCTAAAGTGATATTCTCCCTGAGTAGCACCCTTCACACCTATAACCATCCAATCTGTCTCTAACCCAGACTTCTCCTGAGCTCCAGATTCATTTATGCAACTTCCTGCTGGAAATGTCCAGTTGGGTGTCCAGTAGACAATTCCAGGCCAACATATCCTAAGGTGAACTCAGTATACATCTCCCAAACCTGCTCCTCCTAGGGAACTTCTGAATGCATTTAATAGCACTACAGTCAGTCCACTGCACAAATCAGAAATGTGGGAGTGTTGTGACAGTCTTCCCTCTTTCTCACCCCCACACTCAATTGGCAAGTTTTCCCAATTATTTCTCCTAAATATGTCTCCAACAACTCTTTATCTCCCCATGTCCCTTTTTTATCTTTAATTTATTTATTGGTTAAGGCATTACAAATGTGTCCTCACCCCTCCCCATGTCTCTTAATCCTTTATGTTCTGCAATAGATTCCCCCATGATCTCCTTGCCTCAAGTCTCACCCCACCCCCTCAAACTCCTCTCTGCCTGGCCAAGCAGAACCCCCAGATCTGGCCCAGCCTAGCTACCTAATATTCCAGCCTCAGTCCCTCACTTTGCCTCAAACAAATGTGTTCCAGCAAACCTGTAGTACATCCAGTCCACAAACAGGAATGCACCTTCTGCCTAGAATGCCTTGTCCCCACATTCGAGACTTAGTTCAACAACCATTGTCACTTCCTCTATGAAGCATTCCACTCCCCAGTGAAAGTTGCTCACTGTCTCCTTTGTAACACTTTTGTAACTTGAACTTGTTAATACTGTGGCCCTTCTCACAATTCTTTGCTTACATGCCTTCCCTCTACCACTTCTACCACCATGTTGGGAGAACAAACACTGGGTCCTACTCATCCTTGCCCAGTGCCCAACACATACTGGACACTCCATAGATGTGCCTTGAATGTATGCTGGAATTCATGATCACTGAAATTTAGAATCACTGAAGGAAACTTAGAAGAAACCTAGTCTATTCTAAACACTCATTTTACAGATATTGGTATCAAGGCTCAGAGAGGATGTGACTTGCTGAGCTACATACCTACTTGATAGCAGTGGTAATAAATAGAGTCAAATCTCTACTCTCTTTCCATAATTCCTCACTGTCTCTCAGACTCAAAGTAGAAAAGACATTGTGCCTGTCAGTATCTTTGTTTCCCCTCATAGGCAATGGAAATTGCTAATGCCTTCCCTCTCTACAGCACAGAGATTTTATTTAACTATGGCTGAATGCTATCTCTAAAAATGCTTTGACTTCACAGAAGAAATACACCACAGCCAAGACTCAGCAGCCCACCACTTTGATTTCAACTTCTCAGTTTACTCTCTCACTTCCTCTATTAACTTTTCCTCCCATGCAGCCTGCAGGCCAGCAGAGGCTGGAGGAGAAAGAAATTTGCAATTTCCTTTTCCACTCAAAATCCACTTAAATAAGGAGAAAGATATTGTAAATAAAGTAAGACAAAGAGTCCTACGAGCAGTGTTAATAATATTGCCATTGGGTCCTAGCTGGTTTGTCTCAGTGGATAGAGTGTGGCCTGCGTACCAAAGGGTCCCTGGTTTGATCCCTGGTTGGATGCCTGGTTTGATTCTGGTCAAGGGAACATGCTTGGGTTGCGGGCTCGATCCCCAGTAGTGGATGTGTAGGAGGCAGCTGAACAATGATTCTCTCTCATCATTGATGTTTCTAACTCTCTCTCCCTTCCTCTCTGAAATCAATAAAAATATATTTTTAAAAATAATATTGCCATTGATCAGAAGTTTAGAACGAGAATAAAAGGTGGTTCAAGTTGGAAGTCTTGCACTGGGAATGCTTATGACACTATTCAGACACTCCACATCCATCCATATGTATGTATATAAAATACCTAGGACATATATTTTTAAAATCTTTATTGTTTAAAGTATTACATAGGCCCTCCCCCCTCCCCCCATTAACCTCTTCCAGCCAGTTCCCATCCTCCCCCACCCCCAGGCTCTCATTTCCCCATTGTCTGTGTCCACAGGTTATACTATTCATGCTTCTATATCTAGGAGATATTTTTACAATTCTGAAAAATTCTTTTAAAAGAGGGAGGAAGGTTAATTTGAAAAATAATATCATAGAAGACAAAGAAAGACTGTGGAAGTCTTCCAGATTAAAGGAGACAAAAGAGATATGACAATGACATGCAGTGTCTCACTCTATACTGGATTCTGTGCTGGAGGGAAAAGATGCCATAAAGTACATTATTGAATCAATTGAAAAAATTAAAATGAGAAAAAATTATTGATACAAATGTGTTGTATCAGTATTAAATTGACATTCTATTGTGATTAGGTAAGAGACTATTTCTTTTCTTTAGGAGATACACACTGAAATATTTAAAAGTAAAGGCTCAAGATGTAAGTAAGTTACCCTCAAATGGTTCAGAAAAACTGTGTGCATGTGTAGAAAGAAAAAGATAGGTAGATACATAGGTAGATAGATAATAGATGATAAAGAGCTAGATATGGATATATAAAAGAAATGAAGTAAAATGTTTATAGTAAGTGAATCTCGGTAAAGCACTTACAGATGTTATTTATCATATTTTTATTCCTGCAACCTTTTGGTAAGTTTGAAATCATTTCCAAAAAATAAAAATCATGTGAATAAGACTTTGCATATTTAAGTTCCATTTGCTATACCTCTAGCTACCTATCTACCATATATCTATCTATTTTCAGTAATCATGCCCCTGACAGTATGCTAAAAGCTAATTAAAAATAGGAATAGGCATAATATTTTTCTTTAAATAGTTCATTTTTAGTTCAGAACAGAGAACCTCACCAATGAGAAGATGGAAATAATAATAAGCAGCAAGTGCTGTAGGCCAAAGGAATAGCAGCAACAAAAGGAACGGCAAAATGGGATTCCAGTTTTAGAGAGCAGACAGAATTTGAGTCAGGCCTATGAGTGGGGGGCAGTTCTGGAAAGGAGAACAAGAGAGGAAATGATACCCCAAGTGGAGGGTACAGTGGAGCCAAGGAAAAGAAGTGGGGAAATACACCCTATCATGAATAGTATGATTTGAAAAGTTTCATGGAAGTGGGGGTGGAGGTGGCAAAAATCAGTGTAGGAATGTAGGCTGGGGCTAACTGGGGATACCTGAAAATGCCAGGTTAAGGAGTTTGGACTTTATTCCAGAGGTCAGCAACCCCTTAGAAGTGGCTGACCTCCCTTTGTTCTGGACAATGCAGATAAAGCTGGGAGTGGGCTATGCCAACAATTACACAAAGATACTGAGAAGGCCTCCCTCATAGATCCTACCAATCAGAAATCCATTTGAAAACAGAACTATTTTGGGGGAGCTAATTTGGTACTTATTGTTCACAATTGAGTGCACTTTAATCAGATAATTATTTCTCTTGCCTTTAACACATGGCTATTTTCAGCTATGTTGTCAGCCACACTAAGGGAATGGAAATTTTAAGAGGAGGATGGAGAGCAGTAATTTTGGAGATATGAGTGAGGGGAGACTGAGATGGCAAGTATATTAGTCAGAATAATTAGTGCTAGCTGCTGTAACAAAAAATATCAGTAATTTAACATAGTAAAGTTCTATTTCTCATTCATTCATTCATGTTGAAGACATGAATGGTATAAGCAGAAAAGCTCTCCTTAATCAGTCCCCCCGAATTGGTGACTTAGGAATCCAGGTACCTCTATCTTGTGATGTTGCCATCTTAAACACATGGCCTCTGAAGTCACCATGGAAAGGAAAGATCGAGTTTTGTGGCCAGGTCTGGAGGTGATGTATATAACTTCTGCCCATGGCTCAGAGCCTAATCACATGGGCCCAACCAGACTGCAAGAGCCACTGGAATATGTAGTTGTTCTGTGTGCCCAGGAAGAGGAAATGAGATCGTAAGTTCTGGGTTTCCCTAAGAGCCAACTCTGAGACAAGGATATGAGACAAAGATAATAGTGTAGGTGAGAGGTAATCTCAGAACACCTAGGGAAAAGAGTAGGGAAGTGAGACAGAAAGAAGGAAGTCAATATATAGTATATTAATGAGCATACTCTGGCACCTCAGGCTCAATCCAACTGGGGATCACTGGAAAACTGTATAAAACAAGCCCAGAGTTATTCCATGTGAGAGGTAGGAAAGCCGAGATATCCATTAACTTCCATCCTTTGTTGGTTGAGAGTGCTCTCTGGGAAGTTAATCTCTGGCATTTCTGGCAAGCAGACAAACATGCTTCAGTGGCCAGAGAAAGTCCTCAGGCAAAGAGTCCATGTGCTGTGGATGACGCGAGCAGTGTGTACTAAATAATGAGTGCTGAATGCATTTGAAAGGGATATCAAGATCATCTGCTACAGTGAGTACCCACCTGTAGCTTCTAGGTTCTCTGTGCCCCACACTTAACCCTGATCAAAACACTCCTGGGAGGTCAAAGTATGGTCTTTGACCATGGCTGTGGAGTGAGTCCTAGAAATTAATTTTCAACAAGCTCCTCCCATGGGTCAAGGCAGTCCATTTGGAAATACCTCTCATTCTCTACTCAAACTTCCTTCATCTCTCTTCTCTTGCAACCTTCTAATGAAACCACTCTCCATAAGGTCACCACTGGCCTCCCACTTCAAATCTCTTTTTCTTTTCAAGTCCTCAACTTAGTCATCTGACAAATGTTATTTTCTTGAAACAGTTTTTTTTTTCCTTCAAGAAACCCCACTCTTCTCAAACTCCCCCTACCTTCCTAGGTGCTCTCTCTGCACCAAATAACCAGAGAAGCTCACTCTTCCTTAGAGGCTTACAGATGTTCCTGGTCACCACACTTAGACTTTGAGAAGAAACCAGGAATAGTAAGTAGACTTATTGATAATGGCTTCCTGAAGGTATGTTTTGAGAAGGAGTCTGAGGCTATATGTTCAATTAGCTATGTCTTCCATGTGTGTTGACATGAAGAATGGCAGCCTGAGTTCGGACATTAGTCAGCTCTGCTGTAGATCTGTGTTAAGTGTCGAGCTTATATGATCTTGACAATCTCATCTACTCCCAAGGCATTAACTACCATTTTTCTATAGATTCCAACTAAATTTATATTTCTATTCATGACCTTCCTAAGAATTTCAAAACACATATTTTTAACTCTTTGAAGGACATATTAACCTTGATATTTATTTTTATTACAATCTCATCTGCATTTTCCATGTCATATGATGGCCTCATAATCTTTCAAGACACCTTGGCTTGGAATCTTGGCAGCATCCTTATTCCCTTAATCTTTCCTCACCACCTTTCCCTATAATTTACCATGGTGTGCAACAAATTGTATTAGAATTAGCTGTTTTATTCTCTGTCTGCCCCCAAAACACTATGGATTCAGTGAACAAAATAACCAGATCTAACTCATCTTGCACCTTCAGCTTTCAGAACTGTTTGTGGTAAAAATTACATGCTAAGCATCTGAGATTTTGTTATTATTTACATATATAAACAATGCATGTGTGTTTGTATATATAAATTGAATGTATAAATTTTATATACATACATATGTTGGTTTTGTTCCTTGTCTTTAACACTCCATACTTCCCACCCCACATCTCCAATCAATCACCACGTTCTGTCCATTCAGTTGATCCACAAAGACATCTACCTATGCCAGCTCCATTTTAATCCTCGTTATTTGCTACAGGTTGGGTCCCCTGGAAAACAGACTTAGAGGTAAATATATGAGTACAGGAAGTTTATTAGGAACAACATCTGTGGAGCAGGGAGGGCAGTACGGTTGGACAGAGAGAGGAGTTGGGATACAATATAGTCACAACAAAATCCTCAGCTTTTAGGAAGCTTTAGAGCGGGGATGGCCCTTCAGATATTCTCCAAATCAAGTAAGGGCAAGGCCCAAAAGGAGCCTCAGCTAGATCCATCAGCTGCCAGCATTTCCTGCAGCTGGGCTGATGAGCACCTCAGTCCTGAAACGGGGATCTTGGAAGCATACCACAGCATCGGCTAGACTGCTGGCATCCTAGATCATGCCCCCATGACTTCTTGTCTCCCCTACTACAGACATTGCTAAATAGTCTCACTTCCCCCCAACCTCTTTTTTCCAATCCATCCTTGCCCTGTCACCCAGACTAATTTTTCACAAAGCAAACTAATATGTTCAAGATTCAACAGCTTACTTTGCAGTATGTACAAATCCATTTCAGGGTGGGGGGAAGTAATAGATGTAGGTATAGATATAGATATAAACATAGATATAGATATATGGATATAATTATATAGATATAATATATATAGATATAATATGTATTTTCACATATATGCATAGAAAAGTATCTTTGGGAAAATCCATAGAAACAAAAAGTAGATTAGTAGTTGTCAGAGATTGGCAGATGACTACTAATGGGTATGGGGGTTTCTTTTTGAGGTGATGAAAATGTTCTGGAATTAGACAGTGGTGTTGGTTGCAAAACCTTGTGAATATACTAAAACCCAATGAATTATACACTTTAAAATGGTGAGTTTCATGGTATGAGAATTGTATTGATTTTTTAAATATCTTAGAATTGACATATGAAAGTGATAGCAGTGATTATATCGGGTTTCTGTTCTTTGTATTGAATTTGCTTTTTTATTTTTCTGTAAGTGAACCACATTTTTTAATATTAATTTAGGAAAATAACAATTCTACCTTCAAAATGACTCTTCTGCTTTACAACCTTTGAAACTTCATCCCTACAGGTAGAGTAAAGGCCAAACTCCTTGCAAAATAGTCCAGGTCCTCTACGAGCAGGCCCCAGTCTGCTTTGACAGACTCTTATTTGCCACTCCCCCGTGACTGTCCACCCCTGACTTCAGCCACTTCAGGTTTCTTCATTTCATGAATGTGCCCTGGACTTTCTGCCTCAGAGGCTTTGTTCCCTGCCACTCACATCCATGCCCTTCTTTACCTCCTCTCCCACCCAGCCCTACCTGCAGAAATTTTTCCAGGGCCAGGTCAGATATCACTTTCCCAAAACTGTAATTAAAACATCTCTCTCTAGCTCTGCTAACACTTTGCTTGGAATTTGTTTTTATAACATTTATTACATGCTGCCGTTTTATAGAATCAGTGGTGTGTTTCTCATTAGGCAAATTCACCTTTGATTTCTCTACTGTATACAACACATGGAATAAATAGTCAGTAAAACTTGATTTTTGAATTTTAAATATTTTAAATGAAAATCCACATTTACTCACTTGCTCAGTATGGGTTGATATCAGATAGCATGCTACCGCCAACATTTTTTAAAAATATTTTATTGATTTCAGGGAGGAAGGGAGAAGGAGAGATAGAAACATCAATGATGAGAGAGAATCGTTGATTGGGTACCTCCTGCATACCACACACTGGAGATCGAACCCACAACCTAGGCATATGCCCTGACCGGGATTCGAACAGTGACCTCCTGGTTCATAGGTCAAGGCTCTACCACTGAGCCACACCAGCAGGGCAATACCTCCAACTTTGTTCGTTCTGAAGATCACTGTGGCTATTCAGGCTCTTTTGTGATTCCATATAATTTTGGACTATTTGTTCTAGTTCTATGAGATATGCCATTGGCATTTTGATAGGAATTGCATTGAATCTATAGATTGCTTTGGGTAGTATGGACATTTTAATGATGTTAATTCTTCCTATCCATGAACACAGCATATGCTTCCACTTATTTGTATCTTCTTAGTAACTTTCTTCGGTGTCTTATAATTTTGTGAGTATAGGTCTTTTACCTCCTTGGTTAAATTTATTTATAGGTATTTTATTTTTTCGAATCAATTGTAAATGGGATTGTTTTCTGAGTTTCTCTTTCTGATAGTTCATTATTGGTGTATAAAAATGCAGCAGGTTGAGTGTATTTCCCCTCCCTTTTCAGCTCAAAGTTTCTGTCTTAAAACATCCAACTAAATAGAAGCAGAAGTGCTTTTTGTGTTTGAATTATTAGATATTGCTTCAGTTCCCCTTTTCTGTATATATAGACATCAAAGAAAGAATTATGGAAAGTGTGATTTCAGTCATAAATATCCCAACAGACTTTAAAAACAGGATTGTCAGTAACCAACTGAAAATTGATCTTGAAAAGAAATTAAATGAAATTCATTACCCACAATTTTACAGTTTATTTTATTTTGTATTAGAGAGAGGGATGCTCTTTCTACATATTAAATCTTTATTGGAAGAGTGGCAATGCAAGAGATGTGTAAATTGTGAGTCATTAATGAAAAGTAACAGAGGAGCTGTCACTATTACCATGGTTGCCATGGCCATATCATATTAAATCAGGATAGAGGAGGTTACTGAATCAGCTTTTCAAACAGGGTGTCTCCTCATGAGACATCTCTGCCAGTGA
>NW_006291567.1:204800-210683 GCF_000327345.1 Myotis davidii
AGAGAACGTAAAATATTCAGATGATGATGATTCTGTAAATCAAATAGCTCTGCTGTGCCCCACTCAATGCTATTTCTGTCCTGTGTAAAATGTGTGTGTTCTGAATTTGATTACTATCTTTCACGTCATTCACTCACACTGTGGTGTATGGATGCAGTGAGGGGCTCCAATTAGGACCTGAAAATCCACTGCAGTGCAATTGAAGCATAATGATTTGAAACAGATATGAAGCTATGGAGAGGAAGAAGGATGTGAAAGCAACTCATTCCGAATTTCCTGTTTAGGGCAAAGGCACAACGCAAAATGGTGATTAGGAAGCCAGGTTTCTGAGACAGTCCCAGATTTGAGTTCAGGCTCTGCCATTGCTCACTATAGGACTTCAGGCAAGTCTCTTATCCTCTTTAAGACTCAGTTTCTTTACCTGCAAAATGGGACTACTGTTGAAACAACCTCAAAGGTTTAACAGAGGGCGGGAGGAAATTCCTTTGTAAAACACTTCACAAGGTGCCTGGCACAAAGTAAGTGCTCAATAACTGTGAGCTATATACATTTTTAAACTGGAAGGGACTTAGGAGGTCATCCAATCCAAGCTCCTCATTCAGAAAATGAAAACTAGAGCCACAGAGTAGCCAAAGTTTGCACAGCGAGTGAGACATTCAGGGCTGATTCCTGTGCCTTCACATTATCCTCTTGCACACCCTGCTGCGGCCTACAGCCCTGCCTACCCTCTTCCACAAAGTGGAGCTTCAGTAAATAATTGGGGGGAAGAAGGAGCGTTCCTCTGGATAGCCACATCTCAAGCACAGAAAACTCTGAATGGTATGGAATTTTCTAATGTGGCACTCACTGCCTGCTCACTTAAATCTGCTGCAAGTGTCTCTGGGAAATAAAATATTGGCAGGTTTGTCCAACAGCTGCTCAGGCTAGAGACCACAGGCTTATTTTCGTCCATTTATGTTAACTCATCTGTCTTAAGCTTTTTGTTAGTGACTCACCGCATACTGCTACCAAAAATATACACCAAAATCCAAGAATCATTCATATGAAGGGCAAACCTCTTCCTTAAAATACCACATTTCTGCCGTCTTGTTTTTATGAAGTTTTTGCTTCCTCCTGCCTCCACATCACATTTTCTTCTCTCCTTCCTTCCTTCTTTATCTCTGATTGCCTTCAGTGGCATGGAAGCCGCATGGTGAGGTCAAGAGGTTTCTAAAATGAACATCAGAAGACCTAGTTTTGGTAGTGGCCTGACATTCTTTAGTTCTAAGAACCTAGCAAGTCACAACTGGTATGTGACTCAGTTTCCTTATATGTGATATAGGAAGGTAGTATTGGCTCTACAGTTCTCATCAGCTCAAGTGTCAAGAACTTCATTTTTTTTTTCAAGGATTCCATGCTTTGAAGGATTTTCATCTGCCATGTAAACTGCCTTTTAAAATAAAATTAATATTTCTCATTTTCTATTAATTGTAAGTATGATCAATCTAATTAATATTAGAATCAATAAGCAACAATAAATAGAAAATTAAAAACATTTTAAGGATCAAGTTGACTTATTTACTAAGATGTTGCTGTTTTAAATATTCTGCCGAGGATTATCACAGGAAAATATGCCATCTTTGTTAGAGTTGGTGAAATATTAAAGATGGTTCATATACTATGTCATATATTTAAAAATAGATGTAGGAAGATACACACAAACTTCAGGATGACGCTAATTTCCAGGGAGGAGGAAGAGGAAAGAGATGGGAAGAGAGTCTTCAAGTACATCTGTACTATTTAATTTATTAAGATCTTAAGCAAATACAGGAAATTGTTAATGTGTTAAACCTGAATGATAGAATAAAGGCTGCCAGTTATTAATATAATTCTTTCTTTTTATGTTTGAAACATTTCAAAATTAAATATGTTGAATTAAAAATAAAATCATCAACTGAAACTCTTGTGCATTACTGGTGGCAGAGTAAAATGATATAACCACCTGGGAAAAGTGTGGCAGTTTTCTTAAAAAAGTGAAATCTATACCATCCATATGACCCAACAATCCCCGTCCTAGGTATAGACCTAAGATAAATGAATACATATATTCACAAAAAGACATGTGCAAGAATGTTTATAAGAGCTTTATTCATAATAGCCAAAAATAGGAAGCAGCCTAATGCCTATCAAGAAGTAAACAGGTAAACAAATGGTGGTATAGTCATACAATGGAATACTTAACAATAAAAAGGAGCCCTGGCTGCTTTGGCTCAGTGGATAGAGCGTCGGCCTTCGAACTGAAGGGTCTCGGGTTAGATTCCCATCAGGGGCATGTGCCTTGGTTGCGGCACATCCCCAGTAGGGAGTGTGCAGGAGGCGGCTGATCGATGTTTCTCTCTCATCGATGTTTCTAACTCTCTATCCCTCTCCCTTCTTCTCTGTAAAAAATCAATAAAATATATTTTTTAAAAAAACAATAAAAATGAGATAATTACTTTTATCCCATTATACGGATAAATATTAAAAAACATACAGAGCAAAAGAAGCCAGATAAAAAGAATACATACTGCATGATTCCATTTACATGGAATAATAAACCAGGCAAAAATGAATCCATAGTGATAGAAATCAGAACAGTTGTCTATCAGAAATTAAGTGGTTGCCTATAGTGGGAGCAAATTGCCTGAAAAGAGATACAGGGAAATTTCTGGAATGAGGGTCATATCTGGAAAAAATACCTTCATTGGACTAGTGGCTACATGAGTGTTTGCACTTGCAACACTAAACTCTTAAAATTGTATATATAAGATCTGTGCATTTTGCTATATATACATTTTACCTCAAGTGAAAGAAAAATGCCTGAAAACTTTAAACTCACATACTCTCCTCATATAAACTCACATGGACTCCCAGGAGCTCTAGGGATCTAAGGACAGGAATCAGTTCTGGATTAAGGAACTCTGCATTCATTTTCCTGTATGCACAGTATAGGATTTTACTTTATTTCTTGCTCTTCACCCTTGTTACAAAAGAAGTCTTTCCTTAAGTGTATCTTTCAAAGGCAATGTGGTGTAGTTAGAAAGAATATAGGCTTTAGCATTAGCTGGAGCCCTAGGTTTGAACCTTTGCTCTAAAGCTCACTAGCTATATGACTCTAGACAAGGCAGTAACCTCCCTGGGTTTTTTGTTGTTGTTGTTGTTGTTGTTGTTGTTGTTGTTGTTGTTGTTGTTTGGGGGTTTTTTATGTGTATGTAGGAGAGTATGAAGCCTACTTCCCAGGATTATTTGGAAGATTAAATTACATCACACGAGCAAAAGTGTATTGCACACAGCCAGGCTTGGCACAGATGCTCCATACATTCTGGTTTCCTTTTCTTCCTTCCTTTACTTTTTATAGACCCTCCAGAGAACGGAAGTTTCATATCTACTTTATCATCACAGTTCAAATCCTGAGGATATAAGGAATATCCTTCTTGTTCCTTCTCAAGTGTAACAAGCAAATGTGTCAACCTTAGATTCTGGCTAAAGGAGCCACTATCCCAGGCCTCATGATTTCAAGGGTCTTGCTCTGTCCCTCCCTCAGCCACACCCTTCCGTATAAGGCAGAGTCAGTGAGGTCAAGGGGCTATGCCCATCCAGAGCCTGTGCCCCATCAAGACCACATCCTGGATATTCAGGATCTGTGAATGTGCTGCCCAAATGGCCAAGAGTGAATCCCAGGGCCAGCATGGGTCACTTTCCTGGTTCATTCATCTTCCCGAGAACAGACTCTGTCATGAGTGTGCACATCCCTAGTTGCAAGGAGCAATCAGAGGGCAGCTAATAGGGGTTGTGCAAGTCCCTTTGTGGTGATGGGAGAATCCTGGAATGGGAAGAGAAAGGGGGTTTGACTTCTGCCTGAGATCAGAAGCCAGAAACTTGTGTACCACCAGCTTCTGGTGCAGAACCCTGAAGAGTCCACAAATTTTAAATCTAAATCTGACCTTCCAAGCCAACATTGAAGCATATTAATCAAGTTGGATGACAGGATATGTTATAACTTAACGTCTAGACATTAGAGTTCATGGACCTCCATTTGTACTCTTGCCCTGAGCTTCACAAATGTTCAGGACAAGCCTGCCAGGCATATTCCCCTCTCTAGGCTTTCACACTTGCTTTTTTTATGCCTAGGACATCCTTCCCCCAGATGTCTGCTTGGCTTCCTCCCTCATTTCCTTCATGTTCCCTCACCCATCTCCCCTCTTCACTTCTCTAATCATCATGTTTAAAATAGCTCCTCAGTCCTCATGCCTCTATGCCCTTGCTATAATTTATTTTTATTACAATTTGATATTTTATTTGTTAAGGTTCCGACTCCTCCATTAGAGTATAAATTCCAAACCAACAAAATTGTTTCTGCCTTATTCTGTACTGTATTCCCAGTCCTTAAAGTAGTGCCTGGCACGTAGGGAGGGCTTAGCAAGGTATTTGTCAAATTAATGCATAAATGAATTAATGACTGGATTGCAATTCCCATACCTTGTTCTCTGTTCTGGTTCAAATGATTTACAACATTCAACCAAGACAAAACAAAAGTAAAAATTTTAATAGGCCAATTTACTTGCATTTCAGATTTATTTCAGTTTCAATAAACCAACTGAATACAACCTTCCAATCTTCCAATTTTCTTGCTCTATTTTTACCATTACATCTGTTCTTATTACAGAGTCCTCTGGCCCCTTGACATCTTTTGCTTTGTCTTCATCTATCAGCCTTCCCCTGTCTTCATTTCTTTTCCCTATTCTGTCTAGAACTCATAACATTCATTTCAACCATTTCTTTGCCAATAGCCTCAAGTACCTTACCCTTTCACCTGAAAAAACCCTAACTCTGGAGAAATGAAGGAACTTTCCCATTTCTACACTTCAGCTACATCAAAGTATGATAAATTAACAAGGGTAGCAAACTGATCTAAAAATATAGTCATTTATTTCCTGGCCAAAACCCTTGCCTACCAACTATTACACATTCTTTACAAGGCTAAAATTAAATAAGCAAGTTTTCCATGGCATTTAATTAGTGATTTGGCAGAAAGCAAATGCTGCTCTACTTTCATTCGCAAATTTCAGTTTAATTACATTCCATACCCTTTTCCAACCCAAGATGGTTGGGTTCAAATCTCTGCCTAAGAAAATCTAAGGTAAATGTTACATCATTTCTGAAAAGCTTGAAACTCACACAATCAACACATGTTCCCTCTTTCTTTTCCCCCAGTTAGTGTGACATAACTTCCTTGGTACTATTTTGCAATCTCTTTATAGAAATTACAGATCTCTTTTCAAAAGGGAGTTAACAATAAAAAGCAGAATACAATATTGTATATATACTGTGATTGCCACTATATTTAAAGATATAAATGTGTATGGGCAAAGAATAGAAATGATACTAGTATTAAGAATTTTCTTTCTTTTCTCTTAGCACTCATAGATTTTATAAAATTGTTTTTACAGTCAAAAGTGAGGACAAGGTAAGGAAGAGGGAAAGAAAGCCAATTTTACTACAGAGAGAATATGATACCATTGAAATATTCAAATTTATTTTGAATTTCGAATCATCATTTTGTTCCATTGATACCTAGAAATGGCTATTTCTCTGACCTTTAGTAAATGTCCTCAATAAACCAAAGCAGTCACAGTAGAAAACCAAGATGGCGACATAGGTAAACAACGGAAATTGCTGCCTTGCACAATCACTTCAAAAATACAACTAAAAGACAACACGGACATCATCCAGAACCACAGGAAGGCTGGATGAGTGGAAATTCTACAACTAGAAGGAAAGAGAAAAGCACACTGAGACACAGAGGAGGTGCGGAAGTCATGTGCAGAGGTACAGAGGCACACGCGGAAAGGGCTGGCAAAGTGA
>NW_006291567.1:212567-213372 GCF_000327345.1 Myotis davidii
TTTTTTAAATATATTTTATTGTTTTTTTACAGAGAGGAAGGAAGAGAGATAGAGAGTTAGAAACATCGATGAGAGAGAAACATCGATCAGCTGCCTCCGGCACATCTCCTACTGGGGATGTGCCCGCAACCCAGGTACATGCCCTTGACCGGAATCCAACCGGGGACCCTTCAGTCCGCAGGCCGACGCTCTATCCACTGAGCCAAACCGGTTTTGGCAGTATAACCCTGTACTTTTAATGTCACATGCATCCTACTTATTACAAATGCCTTACCAGCCTTTTTTAATCCCAGAATTCAGAGAATTTGAGCTATTTTGCATGATCCCAGAATCTGGATCAAGTTGCAAGAAAAAAATCAATATAAACACTCAGGAAAAGGCAACTATATTTTAAAAATTATAAATAATAAATGTATTACTAAAATTACTTCATAATATATACATACTGTTTTTCCAAGGACCAAAAAAAAAAAAAAGGGAAGCACAGAGACTCAATTCTTGCAGAGGGAAAAAATGTCTTTAAAACTACTCCAAATCTCTAAACTTAGAAAAATGAGGAAGGGCCCTACCATTCCCTTTAGGTCCTGGTTCACACAAAAAATCTTAGTGTTTCAGTAAACAAATGAAGTGAATAACCCATTTATGATAGCACTAATTTCATGAGGTTACTTTCTAATCAAGGCAAAAGTAAACCCTAGACATAAGTGCATCTTGCTAGTGGCTTCTCCATACATAACATTGTAAATCAATAATTATGTTCATTTTCTGAGGAATAACTTAATTTTCCCCCATTCTTTTTTTTTTT
>NW_006291567.1:215421-228519 GCF_000327345.1 Myotis davidii
GGGATATTGGCCTGTAATTCTCTTTCATCGTGTTGTCTTTACCTGGTTTTGGTATTAGGGTGATGCTGGCTTCATAGAATGAGCTTGGAAGTGTTCCTTCCTCTTGAATTTTTTTATCCCACATTCTTGCATAGAAATGTGAGTAAAAACAAAATTAGAGAACATTCTAGCATTCCAGTAGATTCACTTTGGATATATCTTCCTTAGCAATTCTAGTATTGTTATTTACATTTTTTCAAATGTACCTGCTTGTTTATCTTACATAAAGGATTACGTAACTGGTACAGCTAAACTGGTACAGCTCATTATTACTGTGCTTTTTTTTCACTGTGCTTTCTAATAAAGAATTATGGTAAACTATAAAGATTTTAGTTAAATAATCAATAGGAACATGCCTCTGCTAGCATTCAATTTACTCCAAGAGAAAATTGTTTATTGTTTCATTTATTAATTTTATTCCTTTATTTGCTACCAAAATTTGTTTACAGAAATAATAAAAGAAGATTGAAATAAAAATTAAGTGCATAGATCATAGAGCAACATTTGCAGAAGCAGCGGCAACAATGTGCCTCCTCTTTAGCATGATGCTGCAATCACTTATTACGTGGCCAATTTACACTCCATGTAAAGCGATATTATTAAGTAATAAAGCATGAGCAGGGTAAAGGATGGTGGAATAATTCACACTTACATTTTGTACTGCTTGAGCTCAAGACAAGGGACACCTCTGCTACTAAATGTGTGTTATTAAGCAACAATAAAGAGTCCTGGGGGATTTTTTTGTGACTCTCATTTTTAAATAACAGCCAAAGTAAAAATCATTTCTAACACCTCAGAAATCTACTATCAGTTTTTTATATACATATCTTTCAAATAAAAAGGAAATTGCACTCGAGGGAATGAAGCTAGTTCAGGAGGAATCGTGATGGTGATTCCTCAATGACCTGTGGTGTATCCCTAGGGCACTGGGGTTCAGTGTGGGCTAGTGCATTGCTTTTGGCCTCTTGCTACTTTTCGATTTCTATTTGTGGTGGTAATAAAAGGAGAATAACCTAAAGTACTTTTGTCAGAATTCAGTTGAATTATTGAAAATAATATGTGGAACCTCATAGATGAGTTAGGGGAGAAAATAGGTCAAAGGCCAATGATTTAACTGTTTCAAGTGCAATATGATTAAGTTTCTTAAGCCAGTGCTTCTTAATTTGCCAGCAAAGTCTCTTTAAAGGCACAGGGATATAAACTCTTAAAACTCCACCATGACCCCCACCCGCCATAGACTGTGGGCTTGGTTCAGATCAGACTCAGTGTCTTCTGGGAAGGTTACCCCAGAAGCAGACCTGGAGACTAGGAAATCTCTCTCTCTCTCTCTCTCTCTCTCTCTCTCTCTCTCTCGTTACGTTGGACTTGACATACCTCATTTCATGGTTACGTCACCATCTTCCATTCATTTATAAAAAAAAAAAAGTTCCATCATTTTGATGTATGTACATATTTGCTTTATGGTTTTTTTTATTTACCATAAGTAAAGGTCAGGAATTGTTATCTTTCTTTTAAATGTGTATGTGTATGTGCTCCATGTGAATGGCGTAGGTACTTATGTAGGTGGGTTCCGACTTAAGGTGAAAATCGTGTTACATCATGCCGTAGGAACAGATCTCAGATGTAACCTGAGGACCTACTGTATATATCAATGATTTTTTCTCCAGTATGAGAGAGAATACATTTATTAAAATATTTTAAGAATATGCCCTAACTGGTTTGGCTCAGTGGATAGAGCATTGGCCTGCGGACTCAAGGGTCCCAGGTTCGATTCCGGCCAAGGGCATGTACCTTGGTTGTGGCACATCGCCAATGGGGAGTGTGCAGGCAGCAGCTGATGGATGTTTCTCTCTCATTGATGTTTCTAACCCTCTATCCCTCTCCCTTCCTCTCTGTAAAAAATCAATAAAATATATTTTTAAAAAATATTTTAAGAATAGCCTGGCCAGCGTAGTTCAGTGGTTGAACGTCGACCTATGAACCAAGAGGTCACAGTTCGATTCCTGTTCACAGTACGAGCTCAATTCCCAGTGGGGGTCTTGTAGGAGGCAGCTAATCCATGATTCTCTCTAATCAATAATGTTTCTATGTCTCTCTCCCTCTCCCTTCCTCTCTGAAATCAATAAAAAATATTTTTAAAATGTTCTAAGAACATATCATTTAATACATACATAAGAAATAAAGAAAAAATGAAGCTGCGACTTCAATTGCCACTTTCTTAGCTACCGTAGCAATGATACCACTGTTTTTATACCTGATCATGTAATTCTGAGGTAGCCTTGAGATAGACACTTTCTTTGCCAAATAGGAAGGAGTGCAAAAGGCTGTGGTGTACCATGGCTCCATCTTTGAATGTTTTCCATTCATTTTACATTCTTACCAGTGTTGTTCTAAGATTTCTTTGTGATACTATAAGAAGGAGGGTGGAGAATATTTAATGATTTTCAGCTGTAATACAATATACTAAAACCAGATTATCCCCCACTTTTTACTGCCTCTTCCTAGAGTACTCCATTGTATCCACTGATGCTATTCCCTAAGGATATAATGTTTTGAACTTGTTGTTCATTAAACAGGGAGGTTTATTGTCTCTTAGTAGCCTGCTGAATTCTGTGATGAGTATCCTACGTGAAAAATTATAAGTTGCTTGAAATCATAATTTTAATTAGACTCTTGTCCTGAATATTCTGAACTATTTTTCTAACTTGGCTTTAAGTCATTCTTAAGATTTCTGGGTGGGCGAAATAATAGCATCATGCAATATAGAACCAAATGGAAGCTTAGATCATTAGTCCGACCCTCTTGTGATACAGAGAATAAAACAAGCTCAGAGAAAGGCAACGGTTCACCCAAATTGCCAGAACTAAGTAGTATCAGGGCTCCAGAAACCAGTATTCTAATTCCTGAACGAATGATCTTTGCTCTGCATGTAGAGTACATATATCTGAACATAACCAGCTTTAGGCAAAAATGTTATATTAGTGAGTTTATCTTCTAAACTTCATTCCCTGTGCCCTGAGCTTTTCCATCTCTCTTGAGAAAACTTAAATTTTCCTTTCCCTATTCTTCTCCCTAACTCCTGTCAGAGGTTTCTTGCCCTGGGTTTTAAACTCAGGAGCTTCTCTTCTGTGTTTTAGGTGGCATCTAATTAATTTAATCAAGTCACATTATAGTGAGTGTCATATGGCTTCATTTTAAACTTTAAAATATGGATTCCCATCAGTATAAGGGCAGGTTCATGGGATTATTGAAGCCATAGATTAAATATTATCATTCATCTTTACAAACATCCAATTATATGAAGAAATTGTGAAAAAGAGTAATGAAATCTTTGTCCCTTCAAATCCACTCTCCATCCCTCTCAACCCAGTTATTTACACCTGGAGGCTGACTTGTACAGACTGCATCACTGAGCTCCCTTATCTTCTGGCTTCCAGTTGGGTTTGAAGAATGGGGAGCATCAACAGGAGGTCAGAGGGCAGGAGGAACAAGAGGTGGGGGTATTGACTCTCTCAGCTCTGTCTCTACAGAATCTCTACAGGTTGGCTGCATCCCTCTCCTAAAGGCCACAGCTACTTTCAGACAGCCCAGGACATACAACTGAGTCCCAGTAGCCACTCCCTCTCCTTGCTCCTCCAGGCCCAGAAGTGGTAACAACTTCTCAATAATACTGCTTCCAGGGTAATGCACTATCCCTTCCTCATTTCTCTAAGTCCTGTGGATGCTTTTGTAAGTAGTCCATCTATCAAATCCTCTTCGGTTACCCATTTTGAATTGTC
This sequence comes from Myotis davidii, assembly GCF_000327345.1. NCBI lineage: Eukaryota > Metazoa > Chordata > Mammalia > Chiroptera > Vespertilionidae > Myotis > Myotis davidii. The sequence continues at coordinate 219,240 of NW_006291567.1, forward strand.
ATCTGTGTCTAGTTAAGACCCTGACAGTCAAACAGGACATTAAATAATTTGACTAATTTAAATATTTTTATACTATCACAAACATGGGTGTATTAAAGACCAGACTTCAAAATATAAATTTATTGTTTATGTTAAAGGGCATCTCTGTGGAAATTTTCAGGGAGTAGTGGCAAATGTAATTCTCCTTCCTTAAGGGAAGTTTTATGATAACCAGAAAGCAATTCAAACTTTTGCATTACCACTTCTTTTCTGGTCTTTGGCTCATAGTGAAAGAGGAAAAGGAAAGGGGAAAAATTATGGCAGGAATTCACCTTTAAAAAATGTTTTCAAATTATGCCTTGAGCTCAGAATATTTTTCCTTTTCTAAAAAATATATGCTATTCACATTTTAAATGTTTTCCTTTTTGCATTTCTACTCACAAGCATAATTTTACAAAAAGGCATGAATGTAATCATATCATACACATTTGGATTTTTGGTTCAGCCTTTTCTTCTTTTCCCATTCAGCTTCATTTCCCTCTCTGTGTTTCTTGCTCCCATCTCTGGCATTTATCCCCTTCCAAATAATCCATGATAGCAACTTAGTCTCAATACATATAACTCACATTTTATACACATACACACCTGAATATATACATTTAAAGAGGTATTTTGATCATTGTTTAAAAAGAGGGGGTTATTTTATACATCCTTTTCTGATTCTTGCTTTTCTCATTCAGAAATACCATTTGGGAATATCCAAGTAAATTAGAATAACTCTCATTCATTTTTTTAGTTGATTGCACAATATTCCATTGGATGGATATACCATAATTTATTCAACCATTACCTAATGATGAGCATTTACTTTGATAATCATCTTCTGCCACTAGAAGCAATGTGGGGTGAATGTGTGTGTGTTCATAATTGATGTTCTTAATTTTCTAAGAGTTGGATACCCTGAAAGGGATGACTAGGTCAAGTGGCATGGATATTTTTAGTTTTAATAGGTGCTGCCAGATTGTTTTGCAAAAAGCTGTAGTAGGTCAAATTTCATCCCGTAATGAATGAGAGTTCCTTTTTCCCTGCATTCAATCAGCAATGAGTTACAGATACTTTTAAATGTTTATACCTGTTTCTTAAGCAATATCTTATTGTTACTCCTTTAATTTGCTTTTTCCTTTGCTAAGAGAATCTTTTCAAGTGTTGTTAACCATCTGGATTTGCATTTGGGGCTATTTTTTTCTATTGACAAATAAATTATCTATCTATATATATATATATATAAAAGCCCAGCAACCAAAAGGGCAGAATAACCAGAACAACCAGAATAACTGGTGGCTATGACATGCACTGCAGCAGCCAACCAGCGTGATCTGGGCCCTGATCAGCCCCTCTCCCCGGCCGGCCCTGCCCCCAATCTGCCCCCAACACCCTGATCAGGGCAGGGCCTGCTGGCCAACCACCCGTGGCCCCTCCCCCCAGCCAGCCCTACCCTCTATTAGCTCCCAACGCCCATTGGGGTGGGCTGGCCAGACCCCACCCATGCACAAATTCATGCACTGGGCCTCTAGTATGTATAAAATAGGAATATAGAAAGCTTGGGACATATAACTACAATTTTTGGATACTTATCTTCAAATTGCCTATTCTTCAAAGAATATTGTTAAAACATATATCATGTAAGCTGAACTAGATTTTTAAATGTTTTTCAGTTTTTCAATATAAATGTCTGCTCCTTTAAGAATATAGGTCAATAAATTATTTCCAAGAATGATTTTTGAAATAATTGCCTCTTTAAATTTCTTGCCCACTATTACATTGAGTTTTTAAATTCTTTTTATAAATTATGTATGTCTATTGTTGCTGATTTTTCCCAAATATCTTATTTTTCCATTAAAGTTAGACATTTTTACAATTTTGTAAACTCAAATATACCTGAGCCCAATTTTGCTTAAGAAGGTCTAACCCACCCTACCTGCTACGTGTAGTTTCCTAGATTTGCTAACAGGATATTTAGTATTTTATTTTTAAACATTTAAAAGTTTAACCTACCTGAAATTTATTTGTACAATATATAAGGTCCAATTTTATTTTCTTCCAGATGTACAAGCCAGTTAAGTCTACTCCATGTATTAAAAAGTCCATCTTTCTCCCATACTTTTCTTTTCTTTCAGTGCTCCATTCTCTCCCACAAATTCCTCTTTCCCACATTTCTCCATCTCCCATGATTCTCTGTTTTTATTCCACAGTTCTTTGTCTCTTCCAGAATTCCTTAGGTTTCCCACAATTTTTTGTCACTCCCAAAACTTTTCCCCAATTCCTTGTCTCTCCCACAATTCTATGTCTCTCTCACAATTCTCTATTCTCAAAATTCCCTCTCACGTCATTCCTTGTTTCTCTTGCAATTCTCTATTCTCTCCCACAATTACTTGTAATTACTAAATTCATATATATGTTGGAATCTTTTTCTGAACTCTCTATATTTTTCCATTAAACCATTTGTTTATTCTTATTCAATTACCATATTAATTGGGCCTTATAATATTTTCCCTCATCTGGCAAAACATTGCCCCTTCTATTCTGATTTCAAAACAAAAGAAAAAAAATGCCTTGACTCTTCTCAGACATTTAGCCATCCACCATAGAAATAAAGGATATTTTATTCAGTTTTTTAAAAACATACAAAAATTCACCTATTGTCATTCTAACTAGAATTAATTAATTGATATATTAATTTAAATAAAATAAAGTTTTTTTATATTGTCTCCTCTAAGATTAGATGTGTTTTTTCATTTGGTCAGATCTTGTTTTATGACCTTCAATTCAAATTTATAAGCTTTTTGTAGTAGTTCTGAATCTTTCTTATTAGCTTTATCTTATTCATCTTGTGTGTTTTTTCCAATAATATAAATGGAATAGATAGTTTTCAATTTTCTTTTCTAGGTATTATTGCTAGAAAAGAGAAAAGCAATTGATTTTTAAGATATATATATCTTATTTTCACATGATTTAATTGAAGGAGTACGTTATATAGAAAGCTGGGGCAATAGCCCTCCAACTGGAAGGAACATTAAAATCACAGACATGCTTACGGGGGAGGGGACATGCTTAATGAAGCAATAAATAATAAAAAGATCACTATGACTATAGGCCATGGGCAATGTGAACAGTGGTATAAGGTGCAGTCGGAGAAGTACTTGGGCAAGATTACTAGTACATAGTGCCTTATGGGCTGCATTGGGTTATCTATTGCTGTATAACAAATTACCTCAAAATTATCCACTGCGAGCAACAATAAACATTCATTGCCTCATAGTCTCTGTGGGTCAAAGATTTGTCAGTCATTCACCTGGGAGGTTTGGTCTCTCTTGAGGTTGCAATTAAGATGTCAGCTAATCATTTGAAGGTTTGACTGGGGCTGGAGGATCCACTTCTAAGATGGTTTACTCGCAAGAACACTGCTGCAGACATTTTTTATTTCAGCCAGTTCAATTCCTACTTAATGCCTGAAGTAAAATCCTGAAATGTGTGCATAGTCACTTTTCTCTGGCTATATTTTCTTAGCTCCTATACTAATTTTGAAAGATGTGTTTTTTTAATATGAACCCATCTAAATGTCAGACCCTGGCTACAAATGTTACAACCATGTACATTTCTAAAGCCTGTAAGTGTTCTCTTTTGGAAACACAATAGCATTTATGAGATCAAGAGAACAGTAAGAAAAGAACCATGAATATTTTAAAGCAGGACATATGAGGGGCCTCCAGGTTTTGACAGAATCTCCTTGATGAAATACTGTGTGTAGCTCCTACTCTATTGCACTATCCCTCAGCATGGAGAGTCTGTAACATCTACCTATTTATAAAAGGGAGGCCTCATGTAAATAAAATGGGAGCAGACTTGGCTGGAGAGAATTAGTCTCAAAGAGCTTAGTCTCTCTTTTCAGAATTAGGTTACAAGTTTAGTCTTAGATCCTACAATTTATATAAGTTGTTGTTCCATATATTTCTTTTCATTTTATTAAATGTATTCTTATAGGAAGTAGAGTTACTCTCAATAGTCAGCTTTCTGTGGAAACTTCTCTTGGTCAAACCTACTAAACCAGGTGTGTAATAAAGAGCTCCAGACCCAAGAGGTAAAGGCAAATGTCAAGAGCTACATGAATAGTGAGTTAGACAAAAGTCAAAGAGAAAGCAATGCATCTGATGCAAATTAATAAAATTCAAGAAAATATCCAGGATCCATCCAGCAGAAGACATGCCAAGAAAAAAGTGTGTCAATGCAATGAGAAAGATTTCTAGAACTTTCCCATTGACTGCAGTTCTGGTTTTGGGAAGAGTAATTCATTAGGATCTAGCAAAGTCTGGATACTACAACTCTTATAATCACCTGATTTCTACTCTCTATAATTCTACCTTCATCCATCTGACCTTCTGATAAATAAGATATTTCTAGGCATACTATGAAGGGTGTATCTTGGAGAGAAGGCTCTGTGGCTCAAGTCACTAGAAATGTCTACCCTCTTACATAAATTAATAAAATTTTCATCTGGTTTACAAACTGGAGTCCTATAAATTTTATTTTATGGTTTGCTGGGACCTGACTGCTTCCTAGACCAGGAAGAAATAAGGTGGCATACTATTGTTTCTTTTTTCCTCTCACTTTATATTCAAAAGGAAAATCAATACATACATGTTAAAAGCACTTAAAACTTTTTAAAAATCTTGATAAATATGGATGGAGAAGTCTGAAATAGGAAAAAATCTGAGTCACAGGACACTGCTAATGAAACAAAGTTTTATTTCATACATGTATATACAATAACCTGCTAACAAACTTTTGTAAATATGAGTGTTGAATTTACTTTATTTAATAAACAATTCATGTGTAATTAGCCAAAACCATTTTATCACAAACAGTTACACCAATACAGACAGAGTTCTTCACCCCTGGTAAATTCCCTGACATTGAAGAGACAGTTTCATCTGTATCTGTGTGTTGTAAGTAGCACTCTCTCTATTGCAATTGAATAAAACTCAAACTAAACTCATTTAAGCAGAAAGAGGGTGTTAGGATAAAGATTTCTCACAGATGTCCCTGACCTAGCTAGAGTTGTCCTGGTTTGGTGGTGATTGTCTCATATCAGCCAGGGACAAAGTAACTCCTTGTTTATCCCAGCTTGTTCTGTGCCCATATCTGGTTCATGTCCTGGGCACATGGGGGAGGAGGAGGTTTCCCCAAAATACAAAGTCAGAAATCTGACTGGCTGAGCCTTAGAAACCACTACAATAAGAGAGACAGTGGTGAATTCTGTCATGCTTCTCTCTGCTCATTGGCTTTATCCTTCTCCCTTACTGCAAACTGACTTTCTCCACGTAATGGAAAACATGGCTAACAATGACTTCAAAGCCTTATATATCTTACTTTTTCAAGTATTTAACAAAAGACTGGTCCTTTTTCTCCTTTTCTGTTCTAAAAGATAGGGCTTAGACTCTGATTAGTTTGACTTGGGTCAGGTGATCCTTTATTAATCAATCAGATGCAGCCATGGGTGAGCTCATGGTGTACCAGTATTGGGGCTCCTATGATAACCAAGTGGATGTAAAAGGCAGTTTCCAGAAGAAAGGAGCTAAGGAGATAATCCCAGTATATGTATGCTATCTTGAGTATAGGTGTTTTCTTGGGATAGATCCATAAATTTCTTCAATTCTCTAGGGATCCTGACCTCAAAATGTTTATGAACTACTGCCTCAGTACAACATATGTCCTTGAACATTCTCCCACACCAGAGCAGATACACATATACTCCCCTCAATATTTCTATACTACATTAGTATGTAAACTTTCTTAAAGATTGTACAGAGTAAATACAATAAAACCCACAAATTCTAAGTTATTAAAATCAAATTAGCAACTTTATCATGCCAGATAGGCACATTTCATAGTCAATCTCCTGGAACTGTTTGACTGTTTTTCTAGTTATGTATTACCAGTTTACTCTAATGGGAGGTACCAATCATGTTATGTATGTGATCTTTGATTAAGGTCTGGCAATCATAGTTCCAAGATTTATACTAGTAAAAAATGGAGCATGAACTATTTAAGATTAAGAACCAAAACTCAGCTAGAGAAATCTTTGTCTCTGTCCTTGATTACTCTTAATATTTGTTATAGTTAAGGGTTTTTTCCAATACCTGAGCTTACTTTTGGAAACTGCAACTACTCTCAGGACCTCCTTATTCAGCTTTTATTATACAGTCCACAAAAAGTATGTCTTAATAAACTTGGCATACACACTTGATAAAATAGGTAGTTTTCTGTACTCACCTAAAATCATGTCTAAAGAATATTCAAGTTAGGGTAGATTATATTGTATATGACTACATCAATTGTGAAGCATTTTCTTATAATCCATCTGCATTATCCAAATTTAGTGTCCTCACAAACAGAGACAAAATTCTGAGAGTTTTCAGGCATATAGCTAAGGAATTAGTAGATATGGAATATTTAAGTCAATTTGCTAAAAGATTATTTTTTTATGAGTGGCAATACCTATAATATTATAACCAAAGTCAATGGGAAATTAGGAATCAGGTTACAAACTGTTTTGATAGATGTGTATCATTAAATAGAGTACTAAAGAGATCTGAAGTGAACTAGATTTTAGACCTGGCTTTACCTCCATTCTACTTTTGTAACCTGGTTTATATGATTTAACCTCTTCAGTCATGAGCTGTCAAATGAGAGTGGTGACCTCCAACTTAGCCATCTTCTAGTTGTGACTCCTCATATCTTATTTCTATTTATCACTTAAATTAGATTTAGTAGCAAATAACAAGAACCCAAAATAACTGTGACTAAAACAAGGTAAAAATTTATTTCTAACATAAAAATTGAGAAGTAAGCAATCTAGGGCAGCACTGCTTCACAAAGCCCTCAAGAACCCAAGCTCCTCAAAACCCTAGGGTATGGCCCTTATCCTTGTCATCTAAAATAGTGGCTAGAGCTCCGGTCATCATACTTGTGCTTTAGGCATCAAGGTGAAGAAAAAATAAAATAAGAAAAGAAACAAATAGAACACACTGGCTATATTTTAAGGAAGATTCTTGGAAACGGCCACGCATCATTTCTGATAATATTCCATTGGCCACATTGAGTTGCAAGGGAAACTGGGAGATGTATTTATCATTTTGGGTGGCCATGTTCTCAACTACAGATGGGGAGAATGGTTACTGGGGAGCACCTTGCAGTATCAGTCACATACATCATCTTAAAAAGTCAACATTTTTAAAAAAGTAACAGGAAATCTCATTCAATACTTAGCGGTAGTGTTATCTATTTCCATAGGATTTAAGACCTTTCTATTTCAATAAACATTTCATTGTTTTCCTTTGCCAGTCACTGTGCCAAACTCTGGGGACACAAAAGTAAATAAGACAGACTTATGCCCTGTTCTCATGGGGCTTACATTAGAATGGGGACGATCATAAATAAGTAATTATAAGTGTGAAAATTATTACATAAGGAAAAGAGCAGGGTGCTTTTATATTTGTGACAATTTACCCACCAATATTTCTAACTGTCTGGACAAGGGAAGAACATTATATCTATTACCCATATTTGTCACAAAGGCCAAAAGGGAGTTTTCTAGGACATTAACTAGTTCCTTGCTCCCCTATCCTCTTTCCTGCTCTTTCTAGCATTCTATGTTAATTAGACTTTTTTGCATTACTCTAAAAGCTTAACCACGGGGATAAAAAGATAGAACTGAAACTGCATTAAAAGGGAAAAATTCTCTCATACAATGTAACTTGAAGAGAGAAAAGATTATTCATCAAATGTTTTAGTGCAGATAACAATGACATCAGTGGTCTTGAATTATTTAATACTTTGTTCCACAGTGTCATTTATGAGCAATGTCTTTTGCAATTCAGGATTAGAAGCATCTTAACTTTACATTTCATTTACCCTGGTCACGTAGTTTTCAATTATACATTGTCCACGTTGGCTATGCTTCAATTCCTCTTTTCAAGTTATTAAAACTCTTCTTTGTTGAACCTGAGCAAAATACAAAAGTAGAAAAAAATGAAAATAAGTAAACAATCACCCCCAAATAAATAACCCACAATCTAAAACATTGATCTTGTTATACAAAAAAGCAATAAAGCAAGTAAAAAGAGCTAAAAATTATCAGCAAACAAAAATTTGTGAATAATTCTATGTGATGAAAAATATATTAAAAAGTATTTCTCTCTGAAGTGAAGGTGTTATGACATTAATGGACTTGGTGAATGAGTTTAGATGCTGAGTAGAAGAAGCTTGAAATAGTACCAGGGAAAGGTATGGTTCAGCATCAAGGGCTGTGAGACTAAAAAGAATAAGTAAAAGAAGAAGAATATAAAAAGAATATAAAAAGATTAAAAAGATGAGATCATAAAAGCAGTCTGTTTGAGGTTAAGGTCTGAGATTTGTTTAAGTAAAGTGAAAACTTTTCCATTTCAAGGACTGGAATTATGTTGAAATAAATTTTGATAAAACTCACCATTTAAACTTTATGAGTATGAGCCCATAATTGCTACCTATCCATTATATAGAATGTACCCATGAAATTCTGCTGGCTGAATTAGTCATAACCCATTGGTATATTTTTAGAACATTTAGATATATTGGTTGCCTAAACATTTCAGGCAATGTTATTCAAATGTACCACAATCAGAATACTTCAGTAGTTTTCTCCATTTCTAATTAAGCACTAAAACATTAGAAACCACTTAAAACATTTAATAAAATAGATTTTGGTGAATTATGTTTTATTTATTCTAAAAGAATTTGACAATAGCTTAACTAAAACAGTGTTGACACTGTTTTTAATGTTAATGATACTCCCCTTCAATAGAAATAAATATTGACTTGGTTATTTATTTATTCACCCAACAATTATCAGCATCCCTCTGTGCAAAGCCCTGTAGTAAGACATGTGGGGAATATTCAGATAAATCAGACAAGGATTCTGCTCATTCTAATATCACAGTTAATTTGGGAGGCTAAAACAGATACATAAATAGCTATAACATGAAATAGGAAGTGGTAAATGCTAAAAGAGATGTGAGCATAAAGTTCAAGAACAGTGAGAATATATTGCCATCAGAGATGTACAGGAAAGGCTTTGTGGAGAAAGAACATTAATGCTGAATTCATTCTGTCTTTCAAAAATATATATATACTGGAAAGGTCCCAGCCCTCAATGAAGTTGCAGTCCAACAGGGAAGGCAGACAATGAGCAAATAAAGATTTGAGA
>NW_006291567.1:228537-230375 GCF_000327345.1 Myotis davidii
TGTGGGCAGAGTGTAATGAGAAAAGGGGATAGTGATAGGAGATGAAGTCAAGGGGTAGGTAAGGTTCAAATCATATAAGACCATGTAGGCCATAGTTTGGATTTTACTTTGGGAAGCCTAAAGGGTTGAGCAGGAGGGTAACATAATCTGGTTTGCATTTTTAAAAAATCACTGTGGCTTCAGGGTGGAGAAGATGCTAAGAGTGAGAGCACGAACACCTCTCACTCAGGAGGCAACTGGAAAAATTCAGGTGAAAGATCATGATGACTTAAATTCTACTGATAGCCAGGGGCCTAAAGATAAGTGGATAGATTTGAAATTTATTGTGAAGATAGAGCCAAAAGAACTTCCTAATGGATTGCACATGGAATGTACAGGGAGTAGAGGAATTAAACATGACCTTAGGCTTTTGGCTTATGAATGGCAGTGACTTTTAGTGAAATTGAGAAGGTGTGCAGAGGAAGTGGGGCTGAGGGGAGAGATAAACAAGAATTCTAATTTGACCATGTTAAGTTTGAGATATCTGTTGGACATCCAAGTAGAGATATCAAGTAGACAGTTACATATACAAATCTGGAGCTCAATGGAGACATTAGACTAAGAATATAGATTTGTGAATGATTAGCATATAGATGTAGTTAAAGCCATGGGCCTGGATAAGATCAATAGGGAGAAAGTGTTGATAGAATAGGACAGAGACTGAAGACCAGGTACTGGGGCACTTGAAAGATGGACAACATTTTGATAGGCAGAGATGAGAAGGACATGTAACAGGAAAGAATAAAGTAAACAAAAGCTCAGAGAAACGAAAGTGTTTAGCAGAAGTGAGGAAGCATGGGTAAGCCATTTAGGGAGAGCCTATAATAGATATCAAGTCCTAGATTTGGTCCACTGACTTCACTAAATAATTTTGGAAGGTTTTTAATTTGTGAATCAGTTCTGCTCCTGATAATATCCAAGTGGCTCTTTTGTGACCATATCTCTCGATATAACAACTATAGACCCTGGACAAGATCTTTTTTTAATTCTATCTTAAAACAGTGGACAAAAAACGAAAGCACACAAATACTGGAAGGGGTCAACATATGAAAGACAGTATCAGCTCTTTGTGAGTTTCCCATATTTATTTTACAGCTTTTGCCTGAAGGCAAATCCCAAGCAGAGCAGTTAAACCCTCAGTCTTATTAACTTGAAGAACCAGAGGACAGAGTTTAGAGTGAGGTGGGGAGATGGAAATCTCTGAATGGAGACAAACAGAAAGGGAGTACTTTACGTTCCGTATTTAAACTTTGCCTAAATCATGGCTGATCTTAAAAGTACACATGTTCAGGGCAGACTCCAAGAAGACTAAGCAAGATTAAAAAAAAATCTGAACCAAAATTTCAGCTGCTGCCCACCGTAGGGGAGACAGTCTGGAATTTGAGCTCCTGCAAGTTAACTGCCTGCAAAAACAAACAAAGTTCCTTTGGAGGAACGGAACAGAGTCCAGAATCTCCAAAACGTGTCATTTACAATATCCAGAATACAATCCAAAATTATTAGTCATATAAAGAAATAAGAAAACATGACCCTTACTCAAGAGAAAAAAGCAATCAATGGAGAGAACCAATGAGAACGACCCAGATGTTGAAATAACAGACATAGGAAAATATGCTTGTAATGAATAAAGCTGAGGAGTGAACTCATCACTCTGAATCTTGGGAGAATGAATCTTAAATCAGTGAATAATATTAACTTGAGGCCTCAGTCCAGGCTGCGGCCCCTGCGGGTTACATCACCGGTTGCGGGCTCCACACGGCCCCACTTCCGGCTCCCGGCGACCCCAGGAGCCCTGAGCC
>NW_006291567.1:230437-237637 GCF_000327345.1 Myotis davidii
GACTCATAGTATCGTGACATCACAAGAAGTTCTTTTCCCTTGCTGCAACCTACAGGAGTACCATTGTAGGAATGATAGTAGCTGAAATAAAAAGTAGGACCAAGATACACAAGGAGGATGGCGATATTCTAGCCTCCAACTTCTCTGTTGACATACAAATTGCATACATTCTAAGTCTCAGAGTAGTGAAGGAAATCAGAAAGCACGGCATAGGTTCTCTTTTACTTGAGACTTTAAAAGATCACATATCCACCACTGCCCAGGACCACTGCAAAGCCATCTACCTGCACGTCCTCACCACCAACAACACAGCAATAAGCTTCTACGAAAACAGAGACTTCAAGCAGCACCACTATCTCCCCTATTATTATTCCATCCATGGGGTCCTCAAAGATGGCTTCACTTATGTCCTCTACATCAATGGTGGCCACCCTCCCTGGACCATCTTATATCCTTTTCTTCTCAGGGGTGAGAGACAGTGGCTTCCTAGCATCAGCTGGAGCTGTGGTTGCTTTCAGATGACATTCACAAAGCAAGCTCACAGGATGCATTTTTTTTTGATGAGGTGATGTGTGATTTCTTCTCAGGGATATACCGCCAGGCTCACAGCCTGCTCTGCAGCTTCCTGCCATGGTCGAGCATCTCCACCAAGGGAGGCATTGAATACAGCCAGACCATGTGATGTCCGCCGGGCAGCCTCCAACAGGTCCCACCCCTTGGCGCCCTGTGGAGCCCACCTTCCTGGCCATTTGACCTCAACTGTGTTCTGCAGAGGAGCTGGCCCATCACCTGCCCCAGCTGCAGGCCCGGTGCTACATGGGCTTGGGAGCAGAGCGTTGTGGGGTGGGTATGCCCGGTCTCCAACAGGCTCTTCCAACCCTCCTTCCTGCTCTGGAAACCTCTGGTGCATGTGAGTGCACCAGCCTCATAGGCTGGCCAGTGTTCATTGTGGTCAGTTGCTTCTGTTGCCCTGGGAGTATGGGGGCAGGAGAGGGCTTCCTTCCCTGCACGTTCTCACTGGCCTCTTCCCCCACACTGCTCGTTTCTTCCAACTCCTTCCTCCAAAGCCGGAATTAACTCCTGGGAGGGAAGAACCCAAGTGTTACGGATAGACTTGGCTCTAAAGACACAGGAGCCTCAGAAAAATGAAGGGGTGAAATAAAGGGAATGCCAAACCCTTGTAAAGAACCAGCCTCAGAAGCCTGGGGGGCAAGAGCAGCTCCTACCTCCCCAGGACAGGCTGGCGAGTGGTGGGAGGCTTCTCACCCAAGCACAGAGCTCTGGGGCTTAGTTCCCTGGCATGGTGGTCAGATAATGGGAAGGTTTCCCACTCCTCTGTTGGAAGTCCTGCTGTCTCAGAGAGCGAGGAACTACCCATCACATCCTGGATGTGCCATTCAGTTGAACTGTCGCAGGGAACCGGGCTGAGGACAGGTGCTGGTGAGGGTCCCAAGGGCCCTCCTCTCTAGCCCCCCCAGTTCCGTGAGATGCAGTTTTGAGGCCTGACCAGATGCAGACAAGAATTGAGTGTGGTGTTTGATCAAGTAGGTCCTGGCCTTTGAGGCTGGGGGCAGTCGCTTGCCTTGTGGTCCTCAGCCTCTGGGAACAGAAGAGGCTGTGTCAGTGCCAGGAAGCATGCATGTGGACATCACTTGCTTCTGGCGTTCCCTCCACCCCATCCCCCAAAGCTGCTTGCTCCCTGCCCTCCAGAGTAAAGGGGGTTGGCAGAGTCATGCCCAGCATTGCTGCAGTGTCCTGGAGCCATCGCCACAGTGCACAGTCTGAGAGGGAGGAGAAGGTGGACAACCAAGCAAGGGGCCCTCGGTTCTCTAATCTGAATCAACGGTTATCATGTGGTTTTTATTTCTGCCCCACAGGGTAAGGGAAGAGTCTTCCAGAAGGTTCTGTCTTGGACTTCCATAATTGAGCCAAGGCCTTGCCCTGCCCCTTCCTCCTTGCCCCTAATCATGGCAGTGTCTAGCCCAGTGTTGAACAGATTGTAGTGTTCTGTCTGATTACAAACAAATAAATAGACTTTAATTGGTCCAAAAAAAAAAGATTAACTTGAGGATGCAGAAGCCAGAGATAGGGGAACAGTGAGGAAGCTTTGATCAGTGAGTAGTTCTACAGATATAAAGAGATAAATTATGACAAAAAGTTACTTTGAAAAATGTCATCTGACTGACTATGGGAAGAAGTGAAAGGAATCAGAGACTACACTGAAGTTTCAAGTATGGTTGACTGAAAGAATGGTAGTACCACCAAAGTAATAGAAACATCAATAGTAGATATAAGGCTTGGATGTTTGATGACAAAATCAGCTTTCAAACTATTGAATTTGAAGTGTTAACATGATGTCACAATAGAGTATCCAACATGGAGTTCCAAATTCAAGATAGAACTATGCAAAAAATCAAAGTCAGGGCTAGGGAGAGTGATTTCTAATCATTTGATATAGAAGTGATCATTGAAGTCCCTATGAAATTGGATTCAATTTCCAGGGCAGAATACATATAGTTAAATGAGAAATAATATAATTATCTATTGCTGCATAGCAAATCAGAAAAAATGTTTAAAAAACAATCATTTTGTAGCTCATAATTCTGCTGCTTAGCAACTTGGGCTGAGCACCTTCTCTACTCTTTTAGGGATTGGAAAGACACCAAACAGACTTGCCCCTATTGCTCCCAGTCCCCTCCGTCTCTCTCTCTCTCTCTCTCTCTCTCTCTCACTCACTCTCCCTCTCCCCCCTCTCCCCCCCAAGTGTTTTCTACTGGGCACTCTCTCTCTCTCCCATCCCCTTCCACCTGAGCTGGGCAGAGAAAGGCAACTCCTAACAACCACTGGTACAACAACTTCTTGGTGCCTCGGTTTCCCATCTGTAAAATGGGTAGCCATAGCCATTGGTGAGATGCTTTAGAATGTCAAGCGGCAGAGGTGCAGAGCACAAGTCACACTAGAAACTGCTTTTTATATATTTTGTGTAAGGACCACTTTAGCAACAGGTGTGTTTCTAGTCGGTTTTAATGAGTGGTAGTACTGCATCACATGCTACAGATTTCAGGGTGAGAATTTTCTAATAAACCTTTCTGATATCCAGGTCAGTTTTGCTGACAATTGGTAGAATTATGTTGAAATGGATTTTGATAAAACTCAGCATTCAGCCATAGCCGGTTTGCTCAGTGGATAGAGCGTCGGCCTGCGGACTGAAGGGTCCCAGGTTCAATTCCGGTCAAGGGCATGTACCTTGGTTGCGGGCACATCCCCAGTGGGGGGTGTGCAGGAGGCAGTTGATAGATGTTTCTAACTCTCTATCCCTCTTCCTTCCTCTCTGTAAAAAATCAATAAAAAATATATTAAAAAACAACAACTCAGCATTCAAACATTATGAGCATGACTCCATAATTGCTATCTACCCATTAGATAGAATGTACATCTTTCAGGCCTCATCTGAGATGGCTGATCTCTGCTCCATATGCTCTCTCATCCTAATAATCTAACCTGGGTTTGTTCACCTGGGTTCCAAGAGAGCAAGCAGAAGTGTTCATGACCTATTAAGGCTCAAACTTGGAACTAGTACCATATTGCTTCCATCTCATTCTGTTGGCCATAGCTAGTCATTGGGCTGTCCCAGATTCAAGTAGTAAGGATATAAACTCCACACTTTGATGAGAGAAACTGCAGAGTCACATCACAAAGGCACTTGGATATAGATAGGGGAATAATTTATGGCCATTTTGCAATCTACCACATAGTCAAAGAACTTTGGATTTGCACACCCATGTTTCATAGAGACATTCTTTACAATGACCAAGAGGTGGAAGCAATCCTAAGTGTCCATTAGCAGATAAATTAATAAACAAATTGTGGTATATACATGCAGTGGAATATTATTCAGCCTTAAAAAGGAAGGAAATCTATATATGCTACATGTGGGTGGACGTTGAGGACATTATGCTAAGTGAAATACTAGTAAGTCAGTCACAAAAAGATAAGTATGTTTCCGTTTGTATAGGTATCTGAAATAGTGAAATTCATAGACACAGAATGTAGAATGGTGGTGGCCAGATAGGAAAGGGAAAATGTGAGTTGTAGTTTAATAGGTAGAGTTTCAGTTTTGCAAGATGAAAAAGTTCTGGAGATTGATGGCACAATAGTATGAATATACTTAACACTACTGACCTATACACTTTAAAATGCATCGTTATATGCTTGTTATCACAATTAAAAATAAAATATTTTAAAAGATAGAACTTTGGACTATCTTTTTTAAAAGATAGACCTTCTCCCCTTCTTTTTGTGAGAGGAGGAAAAAAAGAACCAATGGAAACCAATTTTGTCCAGTCCAGAACTAATGAAAACCAATCTAGCAAGTGGGGCTTGAAAACGGTTCTCTACTCCTCTATCTTTAAGGATCACTGTCAGATAAAGGGTTTTAGAATTTAGCCTTTCTTCAGTGGAGGAAAAAGGAAAGCATCTGATCATAAATCCTCTTCTCTCCAGGATTCTAGAGATCACATGATTTTTCCAATGATCCAGGCTTATAACATTACTAGAGGCCCAGTGCACGAATTCGTGCACGGGTGGGGTCCCTCGGAGTGGTCTGTAGGGATCGGGCCCCAGCTCGCGCCCCCAGCCTCACAGCCCCACAGCCCTACCTGGCACCCTGCTGTGGCCTGGCACTGTCCCCTCACCTTCTCCACCATCCCGCCTGTGGGATGATGGATCGGGGCCAGGCCCTCTGTGCCCGGCTCCTTCAGCACCTGGGAGCCAGGCAACGGTCCCCTGCTGCCGCCACTGGTCACCTTCTGTGGAGCAATCAGTGGGGCAATTGGGCCCCGCTGGCACCCACCTTGGCCTGGCACCACCTGCTCACCTGCTCCACCATCCCACCACAGTTCTGCTCTCATCAGTGCCCATCGGGCTGGCAGTGACTCTACTGCCACCCACTGCCAGCACTGCATCACCAATTCCTGCCATGTTCTGCACCGCCCCCTGATGGTCAGCGCACATTATAGCGAGTGGTTGAACTCCTGGTGGAACTCCAGGTCGAACAATTTGCAGGCAGTCCTCAGGTTACATCAGACTCAATGTACGTCATTTCATGGTTATGTCTCCATCTCCCATTTATATTTTTCTTTTAAATTTTTTTACTGTTTCACTTCATTACTGCTGTGTATGTGTTCCATGTGAGTGATGTAGGTGCTTATGTAGGTGGGTTCCCACTTACATTGAAAATCTATAATAATAAAAGTGTAATATGCTAATTAGACTGGATGTCCTTCTGGACGACCTTCTGGAGGAAGCTGGGGCTCTGAGGGAAGCCCAGGTCCTGGGTGCCAGAGGGAAGCTGGTGCCAGCAGCTGGGAAAAGGAAGGCCTACTCTTGCACAAATTTTGTGCATCAGGCCTCTAGTATACTTATAATTGGCTTGTTCAAATTGGATCCAAACAAGGTCCATGCATTACATCTGGTTGTCTCTTTTAGTATAAAGCATTATTCTTTTCCCTTTTTTATTCATTCCATCTACTCGTTGCAGAAACTGGGTCAACGAAACCTGGAGAATATATCATATTTAATATATTTGTCTATTTGTTTGTTTCTAGTGCCATTTAATCTCTTTCTCTAGACCACTTTTTGCCTAAAACAGAAGTTAGCACTAGAGCAACACTGTTAAATAGAACACTCTGTCATGGTGGAATGTTCTATAACATGCACTGATACTATAGCCACTAGCCGCAGGTGAAAATTTGACACTTGAAATGTGGTTAGTGGAAAAAAGGAACTGAATTTTTTTAAAATTTATTTTACTTAATTTAAAGCTTAATAGTCACGTGTGACAAGAGCTACTGTATTGGCCAGTGTAGTTCTAAATGGCTTAATTGAATTTCACTTCAGGTTTTTGGAAAGAATATTTCATAGGTAGTATTTTATGCTTCCTATTTCATGACATGAAAAGCTCATAGTGTTTATTTTTTTAAATATATTTTTATTGATTTCAGAGAGAAAGGGAGAGAGGGAGAGAGATAGAAACATCAATGATAAAAATCATTGATTGGCTGCCTCCTGCACACCCCCTACTGGGGACTGAGCCTGCAACTCGGGCATGTGCCCTTGACCAGAATTGAACCCATGACCTTTCAGTCAGAAGGCCAATACTCTATCCACTGAGCCAAACTGGCTAGGGCATAAAAGGCTTATAGTGTTTAATTGTTTCAATTTTGTGTGTGTGTGAGTTCAGGTGGCAATAGACTAATCCCTCCAATTTCAAGTTCCCCATCTACTTTTCATCTAATAGCTTCATTCATTTACAACTGTTGCTTAAATCAATTTGTTCATTATGGTGCTTTTCTAATTATATCATTCCTTCTACATTTATAAGTCAGCATTTTTCTATAAAGAACTTTCATCAAGGAAAACCAAGATGGCGGCAGAGGTAAACACCTGAACTTGCTGCCATGCACAGCCACATTAAAACTACAACTAAAAGACAAAACAAATATCATCCAGAACCACGGGAAGGCTGACTGAGTGGAAATTCTACAACTAGAAGGAAACAGAAAAGTGCATTGAGTCCGGTAGGAGGTGCAGAGGTGTGGAAGTGTGGAGGCATGGAGGTGCGTGTGAAAGGGGCTGGCAGCTGGGTACACTGTTCTCTTTTTCAATCGGGAGGGAGATACAAGCTCCTGACTGCTCTGAACTCCAATTCCAGGTGAGACTCTGGGCACCCAGACTCATATGGAGAGAAACTGGAATGTCTGGCATCTGGCCAGAAGGTGGGGGCGGCTTTCTCACAGAGGTGCTTGCAGCATTCATTGTTTCTGCATGGGCCGTGGGACACAGAGACCCCAGGGCCTCTTTGGGGCAGGGCTGATGGGCAGCCATTGCTGTTTGCTCTGCCCTGGTGATTCCCTGAGACCCCACCCCACCTAATTTACAACCCCACCCAAGCTGTATGCAGAGACTTTTGCATACAAATGGCCTAGCCTTTCTCCGCCTAAAAACCTGTCAAACTGCAGCTGGGTCAGAGAACCCCAGAGCTTCCAAAAGAAGGCCTAAGGCTCATCAGCAGCCTGCATTGCTTCACAGCTGCCCCTCATCTGGGCACCTCCAAACCCCAAACAAAGAGGAAGAATCTGCAGATCTCTCTGAAGCTCCTGCTGGGTGGCCTCAGGCAGTGGCTGACTTTGGAACTCCCTG
>NW_006291567.1:238407-246275 GCF_000327345.1 Myotis davidii
GCGCGTCACAGATAAGGAAAAGCTAAAGGAGTTCATCACCACCAAACCAGTATTATATGAAATGCTGAAGGGTATCCTTTAAGAAGAGGAAGAAGAAGAAAAAGATAAAGATACAAAGTATGAACAACAAATACACATCTAACAATAAGTGAATCTAAAAATCAAGTGAATAAAAAATCTGATGAACAGAGTAAACTGGTGAATAGAAAAGAATCCGGGGCATAGAAAGGGAGTGGACTGACAATTCTTGGGGGAAGGGGGTGTGAGGGTGTGGGAAGAGACTGGTCAAAAATCAAATACCTATGTACGAGGACAGTGCAGGGGGAAGGGCAGGGGGTTGGGTGGGAACCAGGTGGAGGGGAGCTATGGAGGGAAAAAGAGGAACAACTGTAATAATCTGAACAATAAAGATTAAATAAATAAATAAAAGAATTTTCATCAACATTTTTAATATGGAATACAGGTTATACAAGAAAGGCATTATAAATTCTTAATTACTTATCATTAATTTCCATTAATGGCTGGAGGAAAAGGCGGACTTCTTGCATCTATGCAATGTTGCTGGAATTTTATTCTAAGCTATGGAAATCCATTGTGGGTTTTAAGCAGGGCATGAACAACATTACACTTTCATTTTAAGAAGCACCCTTTGTCCATAATGTGGAGAACAGGTGAAAGTTTGGAAGGTTCCAAAGGGATCTGTTATAATACAGGCCAGAGATAGTGAGGGCCTGAACTCTAATGGGGTGATCAAGTAGGAGAGTTTGACAGAACCTAGATTAGAAAGCAGAATCAACTGTCAAATAATGTAGAAATTGGGGCAAAAGAGAGTATGGTAGGGTGAGGGGCTGAACTCTAGATTTCTAACTTAGGGAACTAAGTAGATAATGCCCCAAACCACCTTGAGAAGTACAGGAAGAAAAGTTACTTTCTAAATGAAAAACTAAATTGGCCCAAACACAGACCTCCCAGACAGAAGAAGAGATTTAGGAAGATATAGCATAATTTTGTTCACTTTAGTCTAATAAATAATGAGTCTATACTATACTATACTATACTATACTATACTATACTATACTATACTGAAATTGCTCATATAGAATTTGAGAGATCCAGAGATCCATAAATAAAAAGCAGGGTTTATTTTGATAGCATTAAGAGTTTCACCTGAAGACGTTAAATTCTAGGTTCTATTCCTATCCATTTTTAAACAATTTCTAAATTCCTCTCTATCATTATTTTTCCTATTGCTTACAGAGATGTATCTATTATTTTACGACATCCATAATAGTAGATACAGTGGTTTCAGAAGTGAAAAATGCTATGCAAGTGTATGAGCAAAAATCTTCTCAGTGGTTGTATCAGTTTGCTAGATCTGCCATAATAAAGTACTACAAAGTGGATGCTTTAAAAAAAAACACAGAAATTTATTGTTCACAATTCTAGGGTCTAAAAGTCAAAAATCAAGGTGACAGCAGGTCATGCTTCCTCTGAAATCTATAAAGGAATCCTTCCTCGCCTCTTCCTAGCTCCTTGCCTCTTCCTAGCTTCTGGTGGTTTGCCAGCAATCCTTGGCATTCCTTGGCTTGTAGATCCATCATTCCAATCCTCTTTCTTTACATGGCATTCTCCCAGTGTCTGTCTTCACATGGCCATCTTCTTATAAGGTCACCAGTTGTATTGGATTAGGGGCCCACTCGGTTCAAGTATGACCTCATCTTAACTAATTATATCTACAATGACCCTGTTTCCAATTAAGGTCACATTCTTAGGTACTGGATGTTGAGACTTCAACAGATTACTATGGGAGTACATAATTCAACCCATAACAGTGGTCTAAAGACTCATTATGGACTATGGAAAATAAAGTTTTTGTTTCAAAATTATCTTTTAGCACCCTTTCAAAAGTCTTATATTGCTCTTTGGAAAAATTGAAACTCTCTTTTTCAAAATGACATTCACAGAATCTTGCTGTCTCCACAAAGGTGAAATAAAATAAAGATTAAGAAAGCGAAATGAGCCCAACCAGCATGACTCAGTGGTTGAGCATTGACCTATGAATCAGGAGGTCACCATTAGATTCCTGGTCAGGGCATACTCTCAGTTGCCAGCTAAATCCCCAGTGGGGGACCTGCAGGAGGCAGCCAATCAATGATTCTCTCATCATTGATGTTTCTCTCTCTCTCTCTCTCTCTCTCTCTCTCTCTCTCTCTCTCAAATCAATAAAAATATCTTAAAGAAAGTGATATAACATGCAGATAAATTTAATAAAGACACCTTTAAGTACTTATTCAGTTATATTTTATGATACATTTCCCCCAAGAATTTCCCTGACATTTTTTGAAAGAATTAATTATAGTGGAAAACATTCATTCTTTATCAGAATAAAACACTAACATTTGCTAATAAAACCTATTGTTAGAGTGAAACAAGATAATGTATGTAAACCATTTAATAGTTTACAAGTACTCAATAGCTGTTAATATATATTTAGTATTCTGAAGAGTACAACAATGATTAAAGAAGTTAATACATGTGAAACGCTTATAATACAACCTGACACATAGTATATACTCAATAAATGTCTAGCTGTTACTGTCAACACAACCATCATTATATAAGAGGATAGTGTCCAAAATTGCCAATGCTATTTCCATTTGGTTTATTCTTGCTTACATATGGACTCAACATTTGCATATAGATTCATTAGGTGGGGTTTCTTAAAATTTAATTCAATCTATAAAATCCATAGCTTATTTAACAGGCATTTACAAACTATTTAAATTTGATTTGATTTCTTTTTAATATATGAATTCCTTAATATTTATACCCCCAAAGTATTTATTTTACCTGTTACTATGAACATGACTTGAAAATAAGCTACTGAAATCATAATTGATGTGTCGTTTGTTGAAAATGTACTTCATTAACAAATATGGCATTTTTAATCCACAGCCAGTTTTTCTAGCAACAGACCTGATTTGACATTGCCTCACTCCCACAATTTTTGTGATTATAGCTGCATATTTACCAAGCATAGAGAATTGGGGTTCAGTTGGTGGTCAAGGAGTGGAGTTCCACTTAATTCCATAGTTTTCCCAAAGTCTCTTCTTTAATTGAGGTCTGATTATGGGCTAGTCTTAAATGCAAGTCACTAAAAAGTCAGGATATTTTTTGAAGTATCTTTTCTAGCTACAGACTCAAATCTACACTCAAAAGCACAAATATAAACTTAAAAAATAAAGAATGTAACCACAATAACAGCCATCTTCTAAAACAACAGTTTCATAACCTTTGAGTGGTTTCTCTTTCATAGTGATGAGTAGAAACTGGTGGTCCCTGGTTTTTTGCTTCAAAATGATTTGTAGACTGAAAAAAAATTGAGAACCACTGCTCTAACCAAATAAACTAAATTGATAGTTATAAAATGGGGATGTTTATCCTCTGAAGGAATACTGTATACTGTGATTTTTGGTTAATCTTAAGGCAGCCGTTTTAATATCAGTTTGAAAAGGCAATTGGAATGTATTATCTCTCTTATGAATAAGTGTTTATAAACAGTCACATTTAGTGGATCTTCTCTGTTCTAGTAAAATGAAAACTAAAGAAAAACAGTAGCTTATTAAAGCTCTAAGAATGGCTTCTCAGTTCCTTGTCAAGTCTCAAAGCCCCATAATTCTTTCCCTTCAAACAACTCTGAAATAAAATGGCACCTCTAAGGATTAAACATTTTGGAAAACAATAAAAGAAAACATTAAAGCATGTCTGACACAGACCTCCCCTCCATACTTCCCTGTTCCTCCCATATTCCCAACATAACTATGAGTCAGGTAATGTTAACTTTGAATCATACATTTGTTAATTTCTTTTGCGTATTACATAAACAAAGTTTTGATCATAGCTTATGAGGCAACTGACCTGTAATCATTTTCCTTTCAACATATGTGGCTTGAAAAACAGAACAGTAAGTTACCCTACATGCTCTTTTGTTGAATTCCACAGGAAGTTACTCAGTATCATTTTTTGTGTGTGATACAAGAGTGCCCTAAATAAATGATTATACCATGAAAAAATGCTCAGACAACAAATGGAAAGAAATGACTTTCAAGAGTGAAGTATTTGAATTACATTATGTATGCAGGAATACTCCCTTTCTGAAGCTGATAACAATATTGAGTGCTTCTATGTGGCAGGCTCTGTGCTTAATGCTTTACAGACATTATCTCCATTTCATCCTCCCAGCAATTCTGTGAGGTGGTTATTATTATCCTTATGTTCAGGAAAGGAAAACAAATTTTATTCAGCAAATATTTGTTGAGCAACTACTCTGTGCCAGATCTTGTTCTAGGCCTTCAAGTTAAAGCTGAGAGACGCAAAGGAACCTGGAGTTTGGACATAGGTCTGTCTCTGCTTTTATCATGATCCCATATTGCCTAACTGGGAATAATGTTAAACATTTTAAGTATATGTATCATGGAATGTCTTCCCTTTAGTTACTTATAGATTTTATTGGTATACTTCATCATCTACAACTCTAGAATTATTGAACTTTATATCTGGAGGGGAATCTAGGGAAGATCCTTACATTTTCCAAAATTTGAATATTCTCAAATAGATGTAGAAATTCCTGTTGTCTCTTGAGATATGTGTCAATCAAGAAAATAGTCTTAATTTTTATTTGGGAAATTTCAAAGAAAACCCAAAATTCATACCCATGAAAGATACATCACCATGTATTTTGTTTCATTATTGTCTTAACTGAGATGAAATTTGAGCCTAAGCTTTATCTTTCTTTCTCTCTGGAAAAAATAGTTTCCAGTGATTATTTTTTCTTTTTGTGTAAAAAATAACTGCTTCAGATAGTGTAAAGGAAAGATCTTTTTCAGAGAGGTGATGATTATGCTATGGGTTTTCTATAGTAGTGACAAACCCATATGTAAAAGTCTGTGAATTTTGGATGTATGTGAGGTAGAGATTGTGCCATGAGCCATAGTTAGTCATCTTGGAACTTTTCCAGACTGATGTAACTCCATTTTTTGAACAAATGTTATTTTGTTAAGTAAATGTCCATTTAAACTTGTATACAAAGGTTATAATTATAGTAGGAAATTGTTGGGGATATAGGAGGTTAAATCTAGTTGTCCTGTCATACATCAGGGATGATTTCGTGGAAATCTAGTCCACATTTTCAACTGAGGTTTACTGTTTCCCTTTGCTGCAGTTCAAGTAATAACTTTCCAATATTTTGGTTCTGACTGAGAAGTTTATGTGTGTGTTGGGGGGGGGGGTGGCATAGAATCAGTAGGTAACTGAATCAGCCCTTTCTGGTGATTTTGCACCCAGGAGTTCAAAAGACAGTGTAATGTGAGGATATCACATTATACGACTTGTAGGAATACATAAAAGGCTCAATGTAAAAGGAGAGTTCTAAAGCAGTACTGTCCTATAGAACTATAATGCCAATCTTTAAAAGTAAACCACATGTGTAAAGATACATCTTATAGTCATCACATAAAAAGTTAAAAGAGCCCAGCCAGTGTGGCTCAGTGGTTGAGTGTCACAGGTTCGATTCCAGGAGGCTTCATCTGTTTTTATTTTGAGAACTAGAGGAATAACTTTCAAGACAAAGTTAATTGACCTGCAAAAGTAATGTGAATAGTGTTGCAGGAATTAAGCATTAAACAAACTGTAAATAATGGTTTGGGCTCGATCCCCAGTAGGTGTGTGCAGGAGGCAGCCCATGGATGTTCCAGCCAACCTTATTTTAAGTACTCAAGAGCCTCCTGTGTCCAGTGGCTACCACATTAGCCTGCACAGGGTGATCTCTAGAGGCAACTAGTCTTTGAATAACTACACTTCGAGTTTTTCTTTCTTAAACAAGAAAAAAAAGTAATCCTGCTCAAAACAATATCAGCTTCTATGTTCACATAACTCCTTTTGCTGCCACCTACAAGAACAGCCCCCCAGCCTCGTTTGATTTCCCCAAACTCTCCCGGCCAGAGAGTGGTTTCACCATTCTTGGGTTTAATATTAAAAAAACCCAAATTTATTGTTAACCAAAAGAGAAAAATTCGCTTTCTTTTCTTCAGGGGCAAAAGGAGGGATAATAGTGTATTTTTCTAAATCAATTCACAAATAGTTACTAAGTTGATCCTATGTGTAAGACAGCTAGCTGTTCAAGTGGTACTTTAGACCATTATTTACAGTTTGTTTAATGCTTAATTCCTGCAACACTATTCACATTACTTTTGCAGGTCAATTAACGTTGTCTTGAAAGTTATTCCTCTAGTTCTCAAAATAAAAACAGATGAAGCCTCCTCTGGGTGTCTGGGTGACCTGTGCCAAGGCGCAAGCGCCTGCGAAGGCTGCAGCAAAAGTCCAACACAGATCCAGAGACAGAGAAACATCGATCAGATCCGGGGGGTGGGGAGGGGTGGGGAATAAGGACACATATGTAATACCTTAATCAATAAAGAAAAAGAAAAGAAGTCCAACACCTGACTGGCCCAGCGCAAAACCTTGCACTACCGGTAGGCTAGGTGTGGGGCTCTAACCTCATCCTCACACCTGCTTTCAGGAGGTAGGCTAGGGCTCTCCAGGTGTCTAGGTCCCTGGACAATAAAAGGGAGCTGTTAAAAGGCGTGCGCTGGGAGCGCAGCGGGGACGCGCTGTAGTCGCTGGGCGTGGGAGGGCCGGACGCCTGGGCGGAGGCCTCACGGAATGAGGGCCTGGAGCGCTCCCCTTATTTTTTTTTTCTTTCTCCTCGTAGGATGATTAGCCAGTGGCTGCCCTAGCTTTCCAAACAGCGCAGCGGCTTTTCTACCTTTCTGCCCGGCGCAGTGAGCTCGCCTTGGCACCAGGCGCGGGGCACTCGGGGTCGCATCCTCCCCCCTCCCGCTCCCTTCGAGACCTACTCCCAACGTTCAGGCCTCTCCCCACACTCTCTCATTCTCTCCTTGTCCTCTTGGGCGCCAGTTACCGTCTAGGGATTGGGTTTCCTTAACCCAGGGCTTCCCTATCTTGGGAGGGAGGAGTTAGAACACCTCCCTTTCTCCTCCTCCTGCACCCCAAGGCCTGCCTGGTTTTTCAATCTAATCTTTTATTTATTTAAAGTCAATAAAAGAGCAGGAACCCCGGGCTCCTGCCAACAAGATATTTTATAATAATCCCCCAGTCCCTGCCGAGAGTCGCGGGTAGCCTTAAGGAACCTGCTTGTTTTCTCTCCTTCGTGAAGATTTAGGCAGCAAGGAGTGGGGGGTTTTAAGGGCTCTGCGGTCTGGGGGGCGGGGGGTGACTCATGTAAGATGAATGAATTCCAAATATTTAAAATATAACAGAAGAGCGTTAATTTGGAGAGCCTTGAATCAAACTGAGAGCCTAACTCCCAGGGGGGCTCCCAGACAAGAAGCCTTCAGACGTTCCCGTGGTGGGAGGAGGCATGGGGGGCCAGGTGAATGCCCAGCTTGTGACTCTGGAGAGGGCGGGTCCTGGCCATTGGGGGATGTACCCATAGACTCGGTGTGCCCATACGCTCCCACAGAGGAGAGGGGCCGAATAGACACATCCATGCCCGTTCCCCGGATCTTGGGCACCAGGCTGTGCCCCCTGCGCCTCTCCCATCACCCTCCACAGCTGCACAGGGACCACTGTTCTCTACATCCCCAAGGAGCCTCCGACCTGCTTGGACCCAAAGTAGTTAAAGGCTCCCAGCCTTTTGCCCCTCCTGCCTTTTCACCTCTTCTTTCTCCCCCGCCTCTCGCCAACGCCCCCAGATCTCTGGGGCTCGCCCTTCCTGAAAGTAGGCGAGGCCCAGAAGCTGAGGCTGGGGCGAGGAAGGAGGGCGGAGCCAAGCCTGGCGGCGGGGGGCG
>NW_006291567.1:246679-256932 GCF_000327345.1 Myotis davidii
GCCGGCGCGCCCCCTCCTCTCGACCCCGCCAGCTGGCTTCCCTCTCCGGAGCTGGCCACTGGGCCCCTTCTTCTGCCGCCCGCTTGTCCCCTCGCTCTGGGATTCCGGTTCGGGTAGTTGGGGTTGGTCTGTTTGCCCTTCTCTTCCACCCACCCTCGCTCGGGGGGCTGTGGTGTGGTGGCGCATGGGGTTTGGAGTGGGCGCTGGGGCTTTGCAAGAAGCCGATTTTAATCAACTTTGCGTGGGGGAAGCGGGAGGCGGAGTGGGGCTTGCGAGGAGTTGGGAAGTTTGGCCCTGCGTGGTTGGGGGCTTCCATGGACCCTGGTGGCTTTGGGGTATGAATGAGGGGTATGGATTGTGTTTCCTACGGAGCAGGGACTCTTGAGTCCGGCCTGGGGACAGGGTTGCTGCGGGGAGACCAGCGTGCGGGGGCAGGAACCGCCCAGGGCAGGCGACCTGTGGGGGTTTCGGGTAAGGGGTGCAGGACAGCCAAGGGTTTTTCCCCCCACCCCCAACCCCCGTTTCTGAGGTCGCTGAGCTCGAGGACCCCGTTCCTGTGAGTTTCACTTGAGTTTCCTGTCCGTGGAGGTGAGAGGGTGATATTCAAGGAGATCAGCAGTCGCCGTAAAAGGCTTTCTGGGTTTTGTCGCCCCTGGATCTGGTGACCGTCCCTGACTGAGACACCTACCCGAATGCCAAAAACCCAAATATAACCAGACAATTTCCCCGGACACACCGGAGCACCGAGCTTTTCGCAGCCGCTCCTGAGGTCCCAGAACCAACTCAGGGTCTGCAAAAATAACCCCGGCAAGACCCATTCGCGGGCATCCGCGCTCCTCTCCGGAGTGGAAAATCAATTCCTGATGGTGGCGCTTCTGTGATTCTTCCTTCTTGACTTTTTACTGTCTTCTATCCCCGCAGCGGACTTTGGGGGATTACAGGATGGTAGGCTGTGTGTGTGTAATAGTTACTGTGTGAGTGACCCCATTTCTGGAAAGCATGACTGAAACGCGGGGGTGGAATGGGGCAGGCTCTGATGAGTGGTGTACTTGGCGGCAGCCACTGCCCTGCCAGTCTCCGCAGTGTGAGCGGTGGATAGTGTTACTGGTTACGTCAGTAAGACCAAGGCTCAGTTTGATCTGAGATGCGGGACATAATGTTCGAGAATAAGGAAGGGGAAGGGGAAGGAGGATCAGTTCAAATCGCTTTTTCAATTTTTTCCTACTCCCCTCCACTGCTGTATAAAACGCTCTGCTTAAATGCAGGTAAAGTTGTAATAGTGCTTACGATTTGGTGCTTGGTATTTTGCCACTTGGGTCGTATTTTTAAACCCTAAACTAAGCGCTGCTCTTTAATAGAAAAGACATTGATATATGTTACCTAAATTTTTTAAAAAGGAAATCATGATATTAGGACTGGCAGAATTATGAGAATTTCATTTAAAAAATATGTTAGCTAACTAATACTATAAATCTTTTTATAAGAAAATCAAATTTAGAATGTTCAATCATCCTGTGAATGGATAGTGTGAAAAATAGTATTCCGGGGCTCTTTTCCCTCAGAAATTTTTTTGTTAAATAATATAGCTAAAAAGGTTAACAAAATATGTTCTCAAAGTGCTGACCTTGTGGAAAGAAATTTAATTTGCTTTGAGTCTGAATTTTAGATGCAAACGTTAACATTTGCAACTCATAATCAGTCCACATTTCTGCTTGGTATGCATTAATGTGTAAAAAAATCACTTAAAATTTCACCATATCCTTTTTCTGTATATCATACATTTGGATAAGGAAGGCACAGAGCTGATATTTACTTAGGATTTACTATATATCAGGCACTATGCTACATACTATTTCATTTTATCCTTCCTATAACCCAGGAGAATAGCTTTATGGTCCCCATTGTTACAGATTAAGAAACTGAATCTCAGAAGTTTGGGCACAAAGATTATAAATAGTAAATGGTAGAGCCATAATTCAAGGCCAGGTGGATCTAATTCTTGTGCTTTGCTTTATATCAGAGCAGTTGCTTCAAATCCTTTGTGGAAAAATTCATGGTATAAATAAATAAGCCTGTAGTTAGAGGTCATGTATTTTTCAGAAACAATTATGGTATTACACAGGTCTCATTTGTTAAAGCCTGGTTATTTCAGTTACTGTCATGGTTTCCAGAACCTGGCAGATAGGATTATAAAATTTGCCATTTTAAAAGAATTTTCTTGGTATTATATAGCATAAGGTATGTCAAAACAGCCAGTGTTGCCTAGATTTATTAAAACTACATTTTAACAAGTTGCCCTTAAATATTTTGTTGCCTTTGGTTGTTTAACTGTTTCAAGTAAATTGCTTGTGATACAAATTTGAAAATACTGAAGCCAGTAAGGAAAAAGTTGAGAATTTTCATTCTGAAGTCTTATATTGGACTCCTATTTTACCATCTCCTCCCCAGTAAGTTCTTAGCAGAGAATAGTTGTATTTTACCAGACCAGGATAATTTTTTTTTTAAATAGTCATTTGACTTGAGTAAATAAATCAAGTTTTTCTCTCCAGGCTAAAAGATTTCAGGGTTGTTCTCTATAAGAATTTACATTTATAGTCTCATCCCTGGTAGAACTCTTGAAAGCAGAAACTTTTTCTCTATATCCTCAACACTTAACATAGTGCCTGGCACAGACATATTATGGACCCAGTAGATGTCCAGTGAATGAATTATGAAGGTCAGGAATAGGGTGATTATAAATCTTATCTCTGTTATTATCATTTTAATCTTACATTGAAATATGAATAATCAAACACCTGAGTACCTTACCAAAAGTATAGGCAGTTTCTTCTAGCCTTTAGGGCAGTGGTTCTCAACCTTCCTAATGCCGCGACCCTTTAATACAGTTCCTCATGTTGTGGTGACCCCCAATTTCATTGTTACAAATTGAACATAATTAAAGCATAGTGATTAATCACAAAAACAGTATGTAATTTTATATGTGTTTTCCGATAGTCTTAGGTGACCCCTGTGAAAGGGTCGTTGGACCCCCAAAGGGGTCGCGACCCACAGGTTGAGAACCACTGCTTTAGGGCCTTCCTGCTTTAAGACCTCACATAGGTCTCATGGTGCTTAAAACAAAATAAAAACCCTTGTGGTTGAATTCAAGCATGGGTCAGAACATGATAGCCTAGAATAAGGCTGAATTTGTAATATCCTTACAATTGTAATATCTTTACAATTATTACAATAAACCTGATCTAAAGTGATACTTTTTTGTCAGTTTCAGTCAAGTAAGAATAAATGGTAGTAAAGCTAAATATGAAGTTTTCAAAACTAAAATTAAAGATGTTAATTTTGCTTTATAGAAATGTGTTATATAAAAATAGCCACCTGAATTCCTTTAAGTAACAAGTACCCATAATGCATAGAAAATTAGTAACTATATAAATATTTTCCTTATTAAAATGAGACCCTTGTGTTGGAAACCATCTTCAGTCATTGTGCAGCCATTTTTAACCACAAAAATTATTTCGGATTCTATAGTGTTTCTACTATATCAATATTTGATTTCTTATATTTCATCTGTATGGAAAAACATTCTATTAAAGTATGATCATTGGTTTTGCAAAAAATGTTTTATTAAGTTTCTTTTCCTTTTCCTGTTCATTTTTACCACCTTTCAGGTTTTTTTCTTTCCCCCAAGTGAAGATCTGAGGAGAGGACAGGTATTGTTACATGTCAACTGTCAAGAAAGTGTGACACATTACTGAACATGTTGTTTTCAATGATTATAATATAGGTTGTCAGTCTTTGTTAAACTAAAATTTAGGAAAATTTACTTTATTTTGGCAGCTTGATCCTATATAAATGGGATTGATCCAAAATGTGAAAGTTTGGTATATTTCAACTTTAAAATAAATAAGCTTATCTAATTAAAGAAACAAGTATAGGCAGACTTTACCTCTTCTTTAGTACATTTGTAGAAATCACAATGAGTATTATTCTATTTTATATAAGAAGAGTGGCATAATTGGGATGTGTACTCTTGACCAAGGATATGACATTCTGTAATTATAGAATGATAAAAATATAGGAGGTTAGTTATCAGAAGTTTGAATTGCAGAAGAATTGTTCTAAAGATTTTTAAAAATTTTATCATCTGCTTAAAAATTGATACCATTTTGGTCATTGACAAGATTGGTCCTAAAGTTCCATGCTCAGGAACATATGATCTGCCAGACTGAGAATGATGGGTGACGTCAAGTGGCCCAATTTGCCAGTGCAGACTGGATACTTTAAACTAAGATCACAGTGCACGACAGTGACATCTTGGTGGTCTCTTCTTGGTTACACATGAGTGTGATAGTGCCCAGGTGTGTATGTGCTTTGGTAGATAAGTTTTAAAGCACTGGAATGCAGTTGTGCAAATACATGTTACATATCCTATTCCCCAGTTCAGATAATAAAAAGACAAAACAAGCAACTGTATTTTAAATCTTGACATTAGATGCCCTCCCTTTCCGAGTTGATACAGTTTCCTGTATCATTTATCTGGAACATTACCAGATTTCAGATGTACCAGTTTATCAATTTAATACCGAATAGAATAAAAGCAAAGCTAAAACAACTGTACATCTTAATTGTTAAGTAAAATGTATCGAGTTAACAAAACCACAAATATACTGTATACATATTATAAAACAGATTCAGGATAAAATATATGCTTATAGAACATAACTGTTATTTAATAAATTTGGCCTTCTTTAAATAAATACATCAGTTACTAGCAGTTAAATATCTAAATTTTACTTATCTCCTTACAATTTAGAAGTTATTTTGTGGGATAATTTGGGTGTATGGCAAAATGTTAAAGAGCATAGCTTTGGAGTCATAAAGACCTGGGTTTGAGTCCTGGCTCTGCCATTTTATAACTTTTAATCTTATGCAAGTTATTTAATGTTGCTATGTTTCAGCATCCTAGTCTGTAAAATAGGGATGAAAATATCTACCTCATGGGATTGTGGTGAGAATTAAATGAAATTATAATATATGTAAAGCATTTGTTTCAGTATGTGGTTTAAGTGTTTAATAAATAATAGCTATAATGAATCATCTCTTAACAGAACTGTCTGAGAAAGTTCTGTGTTCTTTTTTCAGAATCAAGCAGAACAATTAAAACTGATTTGTTTGATTGATCTATTTAAACAGAGCCATTATAATATCTGAATGTAATTGTAAGGGTAAGGTGAACAGAAATCTCTTGAATCTTGTTCTTTTTTTATTGTTCTCCTCTCCTGTATTGTCTTTAAAGGGGGAAAACAGACATTTTGAAAAATATGTGCGGAAGAAGGAAGGGAAATATATTCACATTTCAACATTGCTCAAATTGGAGGGTGTATTATAATCCCTAGGATGTCGTTAATTAGCAGTAGGTTTTTTCCTTAGTGATACATAAGATAATAGTGTATCTTACACATGATTGTGTCTTACAATCAGTGAAATATCGTATATCCTGTATGTCAACCTCTTAAAGGAAGTGTGTCCCTGAAGAAATGGATAAAGTCAGTATATGGCATCAATAGGTAGGATTTTAACTTACTTTATAAAACATACCAAAAGAAAATGTGCTTTTTAATCATAGGATCAGTTCTGTTAATTTCATTTTTAAGGACAAAAATTGATATGGCAAATCTCCCTTCCCATTATTCTAAACACATTTGTTTTGTTTTTTTTGAATATGCCATGAGTAACTGGATTTTCCTGTCTAGAAATATAATTCTTTGGATTTGGTCTGTTGGGTGGCATTGATACTTAAGGGACTTTAAATAGTACTTTCAATATTTTTAACTGAGAAGTCTCTGGAAATGTTAAGGTATATCTGTACCACAATAACCATCTCCCCCCTCCAAAAGAAACAAAGGAGCATGGCATAATCAAATAAATTTGGGAATTGTGGAGTTAAACAAGATTTGGCCAATATCTTTACTGCATAACTTAGAACTTTTAAGATGATACCTGATGAATCTGCAAAAGGGATATAGCCCCAGCATTTGAGACTGAGTGTCAGAGCCTTTTTTCTGAACCACCTATGAAGTCTCAAAGGGCACAAATGCTTTGCAGAACACAGTTTTGGAAAGTCTAATAACTATAGTAACATGATCCAATATTGCCTGGAAATGAGCGGTTATGTTTAATTGACTGTATCAAAGCATTTTTCTTTAACTGTCAAGAGGTTTTATTTTATTTTAAATTGAAATCTTTCCAAATTAAATTGTACAATAATTTTTCATCTTAGTAGTGAACTAAAAATTTTAATATAATAATTTAAATAAAAGCTTAAAATAATGTAAACCTTTTTTTACAATGTTCTGACAAGTAATGGACATATTCTACTTTAATGTCAAACTAATTGCCCCTACTAAATGGCCCCAACATTGTCTTGCTCTGTGACTTATGTGTAATATTCTGTTTTTAAAGACTCTTTTACCATTTGCTACTTTATGCTGCTGTTAGTTTGCCTACTTCTCCCATTCTCCCTTTTTTAAATTAATTGCTTCTAACTTAACTGATGAGGAAACTAAAGCCTAGAGAAGTTAAGTTACTAGACTACAGATAGCTAGGGTTAATGATATTTTGATGCAGCTATTTTTTAAACTTTGGAATAGTGTTACTTTATCTTTTAAAAAGATTTACACTTACAGCTTAACAAGCAATGTAAAATAGTGTCCTCACCCTTTTTCTGATCTCTGTCCATCATGTACACATACTTCTGGGGTCAGGAGTAATTTGATGGGCATATTACCTACTAATGAACAGTGATTTTATGCCTCAACATACCATAATGAAATACCTCCATTACTGACATTTCCTACTCTGCATATTTACTTTCCTGTCTTGAAGGTGTCAGCTAGGAAGGAATGTGAATGAACCAAAGAACAAGGAGCTAGAAGACGGAAAGTTAGCCTACTCCCCCACCTGGAGTCAGGTCTCCACATTGTCTTTTAGGTTGTGTTTGTGTATATATGTTTGTGGGGGTGGGGGGGTGGGGAGGAATCATGAAATAGTGCTAGTTTCCTGAATATTAGATACTTTACACTTATGTGTAAATCCGAAAGTGCTTTTATTTTTCCTGCCATTCTTGTCTTTTGCTAATATAAATAGAATTACAGCAATACATAACTTAAATCAGATTCCCCATCTTGACTAATATATCTGTGGTTTCTTACATACCTTGAAAACAAATTATGTTTTATTCACCGTGTAAATTGATTTTTATAATCTCACATATGATGATGATCTCATCTTCAAATCTGACCTGGTCATCTAGATTCCTGAGAGCTTGGCCTCTAATCCTTTGGTCCACAGAGCTTGTTATAGGAAACTTGGTTTAGTCATTTGATATGTGTTAGAAGCAGATGTGAAATGATAGCCTAAGCAAAAGATCATTTTGGCATTAATAGATTGAAGTGCATCTCAAGTGCAGTGTTTTAGGAGAGAAGTCTTCACTTTAGAGATCTTGTAAAACCTGTACCTAAAACCACAGTTACCAGATTTTTTTTTTTTGTTTCTTCACATTTAGGGGTACAAGTGTCTTCCTGAAAACCATATAAAATAATAGGAAAGATTCACCTAAAATTTAAAAAAAACTTGTAGATTGGCATTGCTCAGCAGCCACTAGCTACCTGTGGCTATTGAACACCTAGAAATGAGCTAGTATGACTGAGGAACTGAATTTTAAATTTAATTTTAACTAATTTACATTTAAATAGTCACCTATGGTCATTGGCTACTACATTGAACAACACGATTCTAGATTATAGGATTAGTACAATTTGAACCCTTTTTTCCTACACTGGTGTTTTCCAACTCTACTTTCTGTTATTTACATATTGAAATTACTAAGCTAAAGCTTTTTCTAAATGAAAAATGTATTCAATATACTTTTTCAAATTATGGTTAATCAGTTTTGTTTTGTCTCTCCTACCTTGAAGATTTTGATAAACCCTGCTAGGTGGTATATGCCCCTCAAATCACCATTCTGCACTTTCTACAACTTCACTAGTTTTATAGTGACATTTCTCATTCAAATGGTAACACCAACACATTGGGAAAATTTAGCTATCAAAATATGTTGCATTGTTCAGTATACTGTGCTGTATTAATACTGGGAAGGGGGATTGATACATCTTGCAGAATAAGATTTACTGAATACCCCCTCTGACTAGACAGTTGTATATACCAATTTGAATGAGGTAAACATAATTATCCCCAACTTACTGATGAGGAAACTAAAGCCTAGAGAGGTTAAGTAACTTGTTTATAGTTGCATACCTAGTAAGTGGAGAAGGCAGGATTCAGGCACAAGTCTCACAGATTGCAAACTCCATTGGCTTTCCTCTAGATTGCCCTGCTTGAGGTGAGTAGTTCAGTCTAGATGAAATCTCCTACAGAAGAGAGAGGTTTCAGGTCATTTGCATGAGTAGATGTTTTATGGGAATGTGTCAGTAGAGTAGAAAAATAAAATTGATATTATTCTTCAAATATAGCATGGGTTAAATAGGCTTTTGTGAGCTGGCCTGAGAAGCGGCCTTTGTGACATTGTATATAGAAAAAATGTTTTGAGATTTCTCAACAGCTGTATTATAAACATTTGAAACAAAAACTGGTATTTGGTATAGGGCCGTGGTCGGCAAACTGCGGCTCTTTGGCCCCTTGAGTGTGGCTCTTCCTAAGCCTTAGGAGTACCCTAACTAAGTTAATAACAGTGTACCTACCTATATAGTTTAAGTTTAAAAAATTTGGCTCTCAAAAGAAATTTCAATCATTGTACTGTTGATATTTGGCTCTGTTGACTAATGAGTTTGCCGACCACTGGTATAGGGGGATTGCCTAGATGTTACTGAACAGCTCTCCATATAGAAGTGTGTAGGTATGTGCTGAATAACTGTGCTCTAGTGTTTTTATTTTCTTTTTTCTCTTCTTTTTTTTGGTTTGTTTGTTTTCTTGGTGTTTTTTCTTATTTGTGCTCTGTCTTTTAACTGCAGCATATTAAATCATTACCTCTCTATATTTGCCTCTTTTTTCAGAAAAATCTATATGACACTCCCTCAGAGTACCAGAAAACAGGATCTGGCTCAACATGGAAAAGTTGCCAATTATCTTGCTACAGTATAAGAAAAGAAAATTTAAAGAAAAGTTACAGACATTGGTGGTTTTGGTGGGGAGGGAGTTAAACTTAGGTTAAATAACCCTAATCCATCTTTTTAAAAATTGAGATATGATTTACATACCACAACATTCACCCTTGTAAAGTATACAGTTCAGTGGTATTTAGTAAATTCAAAAGGTTGTGCAATCATCACTACTGTCTAATTCCAGAACATTTTTATCACTCCCAAAATAAATCATTAATGGTCACTCACTATTTCCTTCTTCCCCCAGCCCCTGGCAACCAGTAATCTGCTTCTGTCTCTGTAGATTTGCCTATTCTGGACATTTCATATTAATGGAATAATACAATATGTGTGTTTTGTATCTGACATCATTCACTTAACATAATGTTTCAAAGGTTCATCCATGTTATAGCATGTATCAATGCTTCATTCCGTTTTATGGCTGAGTAACATTCCGTTGTATGCATATACCACCTTTTGTTTATCCATTCATTAATTGATGGGGACACATCATCTGGTTTTGCCAAGATGGAGGTGCTCTACTCATCCTACGTCGTCCTTTACCCCTAAAACACCTTAGACATGACACAACACACAAACACAGGAACAACCTGGAAGGTTAAAACAAGGCAGACTGCCTACAGATTTTTGAACTCAAGGCATGGCACAAGTAGTTCCCTGAGTTTTCTTATTTCCTCTCATATATCCTGGATTGGGTGCTGTAAAGGCCTCCAACCTAAAACCACCAACAAGAACAGACAAAATGGGCCCCAAGAAAAGTTTCTTCTCTTTAGATGACTGGGGAAAAAGTAGTTTAACAATAGTAAACCTTTTTGTACTATCCACCCTACTATAACTAAACATCAACAGAAAAACACCCTAGTCCAAGGAAACAAGTGGCAATGCTCAGATTCCTCCACACAGTGATATTGGCTAGGTAGATCAGGAACCTAATCTCTCATTCCCCGCCTAACAAAAGAGCAGACAGCACTTTTGATTCCCTCTGCTGGGTGTATGGCAAGGTGATCAGGGACCTGAACTTTCCTCATCTCACCTCCTATAGAGGAGGTGGCGCTTTCACTAGGGAAGTGTCAGCGG
>NW_006291567.1:256979-288772 GCF_000327345.1 Myotis davidii
ATTAAGATGGTGTGAGACAGGGCTAGTCTCCACTAAGACTTCCCCCTGCCCTGTGTCAGTGAGGAACTGAGCCTCACCCTCACCCAACATCAACACAGCAGAGCAAGATGGTTGGAGGTGGACTACTTAACACTGCTTCCCCCCTCCCTGATGTCAGTGGGGCCCACTGGGGAGCTGAGACTCCACCCACATCTAGTATCTGTAAGGTGGAACAAAGTGATGGATGGCAGGACTAGTTGATAGTCCACTTCCCCCTCTCCCCTCCCAAGTTGTCAGCTGGGCCCTTCAGAGAACTCAGCTTTCCACTCTACCTTGCAGCAACAAAGCAATGCGAGTTAGCCCTTTGCTTCCCTACCTCCTATTGTCAGTGGAGTCCATCAGGGAGCTGAGCTCACACCCCTACACAGAGGCAATGAGGTGGTACAGGTTGGTGCCCCACTTTCACTGGTACCAAGAGAAGAGCTGAACTTCCACC
This sequence comes from Myotis davidii, assembly GCF_000327345.1. NCBI lineage: Eukaryota > Metazoa > Chordata > Mammalia > Chiroptera > Vespertilionidae > Myotis > Myotis davidii. The sequence goes on from NW_006291567.1 coordinate 257,455, forward strand.
CATCTGCAAAAATGCAATGTGACTCATTGCTCCACTTTTGCCAGGGTGATGTTGGCGGAGCCCAGCAGGAAATTGAACAAACACACCCTGCCCTCACACTACATCTCAACTGATGGACAGCCTACTAAAAAAGATTAAATAGGATCCAGAGTCTTGTCATCTCCAAAATATCCATTATACAATTGAAGATCACTTATACTAAGAATCTAGAAAATACAACACAAATGAGAAAATAGTCAACAGATACCAACACCAAGATGCTTCAGATGTAATTATCTGACAAGCATTTTAAAACAGCCATCATAAAAAAAAATGCTTCAGTGAGCAATCACAACACATTTGAAACAAATGAAGTGTTAGTCTTAGAAAAGAAATAAAAGGCATAAAGCAGAAAATGGAAATTTTAAAACTGAAAAATACAATAACTTAAAATGAATTTACATGGGCTCAACAGGAGAATGGAGATGACAAGAGTCAGTAAAAATAAAGATAGAGCAATAGAAATTGCCTGCTCCTAACAACAGGAAAAAAACAGGGAGGAGGGACGAAGAGAGCCTCAGGAGCCTGGGGGACATTAATAAAAGATTTAACATGTTACCAGAGTCTCAAAAAGCAGAGAAAAATGTGGACCTTAAGAAATAATGACTGAAATGTCCCAAATTTGGCAAGAGATACAAGCTACAGATTTGAGAAGCTGACTGAACCCAAACAATAAAAACCCAAAATAATTCACACCCAGGCACATCATAATCCAACCTTTGGAAAGAAGTTGTTTAATGGGTATAGAGTTTCAATTTTACAAGATGAGAAAGTTCTGGAGATTGGTTGCATAATGTGAGTATACTTAACATACTGAACTGTACATTAAAAATGCTTAAGATAAATTTTATGTGCATTTACCACAATTTAAAAAAAATTTAAGTCAAACTTTAACGAGAAAGAATCTTGAAAGCAGCTAGAGAGAAATGAACTATCACTTATAAGGGAACAGTGATTGAAATAACAGCAGATCCGATGTTAGAAACCATAGAAGCCAGAGGAAATGGCACACTTTTTCAAGTGCTGAAAGAAAGAACTGTCAACCCAGAATTCTATCTCCAGTGAAAATATTCTTCAGGAATGAAGGTGCAATCAAAGCAATCTCAGATGAAGCAAAACTTAGAGAGTTTGTGCTAGGCCCTGAAATGGCTATAGGTAGTTCTTTACGCAGAAAGACATGGTAAAAGAAGGATCTGGAACATAAGAATAAAGAGATAAGAATTACATGAATTCTACACAGTCTCTTCCAGAAAATAGAAGAGGAAAGACTTCATAACTCATTTTATAAGGCCAGTTTTGCCCTGATCCCAAAATCTTAAGACAGTACAGAAAACTATAGACCGGTATCCCTCAAAAATATAGATCACATACTTATGTACAAAATATTAACAAAACGTATCCAGCAACATATAACAAACTATACACTCTGAACAAGTGGGTTTTATTTTAAGGATGTAAGACTGGTTCAGTATTCAAAAAGAACTGTATTTAGTCCACTGTATTAAAAAGCTGAAGAAAAATCATATTAATGCAGAAAATGCATTAAACTAAACATTTATTCATAATAAAAACTCAGAAAACTAAGAGTAAAAGGGGACCTTTCTCAATTTCATAAAGAACATTTACCAAAAAAAAACAAACAAAACAAAACAAAAAACAACCTGCAACTAACATTAGACTTAATGGTGAAAGACTAAGTGCTTTCCCTTTAATATCAGGAATAAGGCAAGGATGTCCACTCTCACTGTGCTATTCAACATAGTCCTGAAAGTTCTTACCAGCATAATAGGCAAGAAAATGAGATAATAAAAGACATACAGATTTGAAAGGAATAAATAAAAACTGTCCCTATTTTCGAGTGATAGGATGGTCTCCAATGAAAATCTTAAGAAGTCTACATAAACCTATAACTAGTAAGTGAATTCAGCAAAGTTGTAAGATACAAAATCAGCATACAAGAGTAAATTAATTCTATATACTAGCAGTGAATGTGTGGAAACAAATGAAAAACAGTACCATTTGAAATTGCTCAAAAAAAAAAACCCACAAAAAAACAACCCAGGTATAAATCTAACAAAATGCATGGAATTTGTATGCTGAAAACTAAAAACTGCTGATGAAAGAAATCAAAGGTCTAAATAAATGGAGAGATATACCATGATCATAGATTGGAAGACTCAACATAGTAAAGGTGTCAATTCTCCCCAAATTATTCAATAGGTTTAACACAAGCTACTCTAAAAGTTATATGGAAAGGTAAAGGAACTAAAATATTGAAAACAAGATAAAAGTAAAGTGGGAAGAATCACTCCACCCAATTTTAAAACATTATATAGCTTCAGAAATCAAAATTCTCTAGTATTGGTGAAGGGATAAACATATAGATCAATGTAACAGAATAGAGAACCCAGAAATAGACCCATACAAGTATAGCCAACTGATTTTTGTCAAAAGGTACAAAAGCAATTCAATGGAGGAAAGGTAGGTAGCCTTTTTAACTGGTGCTTGGAGCAATTATACTTCCATAGGTAAAACAATGAACCTCAACCTAAACCTACCTCACGACTTACACAAAAATGATTGAAATGGATTGTGGATTTAAATATGAAATGTAAAATTAAACTTTTACAATTTAAACATAGGGGAAAATATTTCAGACAGTGGGCTAAGTGAAAAGTTCTTAGGCCAGATATCAAAAGCATAATCCATAAAAGAAAAATAGCTCTAGCTGGTTTGACTCAGTGGACAGAGCATCGGCCAGTGGACCAAAGGATCCTGGGTTCGATTCCAATCGGGGGCACGTACCTTAGTTGCAGGCTCCTTCCTGGCCCAGGCCCTGGTTGGGACTCATGTGGGAGGCAACCAGTCGATGTGTTTCTCTGATATCGATGTTTCTCTCTGCCTTTCCCTCTCTTTTCCACTCTAAAAATCAATTGGAAGATATCCTTAGGAGAGGATTTAAAAAATAATAAATAAATAAATAGGACTTAATCAAAATTCAAATCTTTATGAAAAATAACTAGTTAAGGGAATGAAAACACAAGCTACAAATTGGGCAAAAAAATGTTTCAAACCTATATCTGAGACAGGACTTGTATGTAGAGTATATAAAGAACATTCAAAACTTAATGGTAACAAAAACAACAGACATTTCACCAAAAGGGATATATGGATAGCAAATACGCATATGAAAAGATGTCAACATGGTTAGCTATCAGGGAAATGAAAAAAACGACAGTGAAATATGACATGCCTATTAGAACAGCCAGAATAAAAAATAGTGACAATACCAAATGTTGAGGATGTGAACAAACTGGTGATGGGAATGTAAAATGATACAGCTCTTCTGGAAAATAGTTTGTCCATTTCTTTAGAAAACTAAACATACTTTTACTTATATGACCCAGCAGTCATCCTCCTGGGCATTTATCCCAGAGAAATGAAAATGTATGTCCACACAAAAGTCTGTACACAAATGTTCATAGCAGATTTATTTGTAATATCTAAAAGTTAAAAACCAAATGTCCTTCAATAGGTGAATAGCTAAACAGGCTGTGGTATATCCACACCATCCAACACTACCCAGCAATTAAAATGAATGAATTATTGATATAAAAACTTGGATGAATCTCAAGGGAATTTATACTGAGTGAAAAAAATGTTACATATTGTGATTGCATTAATAGACAAAATTGTAGAAATTGAGACTAGGTTAGTGGTTACCAAGGTTAAGAGGAGGGTATAAAGGGATGTGAGTCAAGTCATAAAGGGGCAAACATAGGACTTTGGTAATGAATTGTTTAGAATTGTTACTGTGGTCATAGATACAGGAACCTATACATGTGGTAAAATATATAGCATGCACACACACATGAGAACCTGTGAAATCTGAATAGAATCTGGGCATTGTACCAGTATACATTTCATGTGTTTGACAGGGATTTATGTAAGATGAAACCACTGGGTTAAGGGTATATGGCATCTCTGTACTATTTTTGCAACTTCCTGTGAACCTATAATTTCTAATTAAAAAGTTTAAAAAGTCATAAAGCATTAAATAAAAGTCAATGGTGGTTCTCAATTAAATATTTAGTAAAATAGAAATAAAATGTGTTCGTAATATTAAAAAAAAGAGAGAGAGAGCCCATGGACATGGATAAATAGTGATGGAAAAAATCAAATATATATCAGACCAATAGCCAGCATCATGCTTGATGGGGACATATTATAGGAAGTCTCATTAAAACTATGCCTACTGTTTTCACTTGGATTTTACATTCTAAAAGAGTTTGCTAATGCAATTAAAATCAAAGATATTCAAAAGAAGGATAAAAGATTACTATTCATATCATCTACTTAAGTAATCTAAGGAAACCACTAAAAAGGTTTGTTAAAACTAATGATAGTCTGAAGGTGATATTATACAGAATAGGTCCAGAAATCAATAAATAGCTTACCTAGTTAGACATGATAGTGGGGAAAAATATCTCATTTAAAATAGCAATAAAAATATTAAATGTCTGAAAATAAACCTAACAAGCAAAGAGCAGAAACTGAATGAAATTCAGGTGCATTAAAGAATAATTTGAATAAGTCAAGAGAGAAATTATGGTTCTTTAATAGAAAAAATAAGTAAATAAATTACTTTCAATAGGATTTGAAGTTTGTGTTTTTCTTATTTTTTTAAGAATTGAGGGTAACTTTTCTGTCTTGAATGTTCCCAGATTTTTAGTTCTTTAAATTTTTTTTATTAATTTATAGCTTATCTGAACAGTTAATACTAATAATTTTAGTAAAGTGCTCTTATTAATAGTGTATATGCATAATATATGTGCAGCTAGAATTAATCATGGAACTGTAATTAGAAACTGTATTTTTGACTATTTTTCAGAAATAAGTCTTGTTGTCAGATTGTGTATTTATGCCTATGATAATTTTTAAATACCCACACATTTTTAATGAGTAAGTAGTTTGGATTTTTTTTTCCTCAGTCAACTCCAAACTTGTCTAAAACATTTTGTGTTGAGGTACAGTTGAAGTATGGTGGTTAACAAAGGGGATTGATGGGGAAGGAGGGATAAAGAGGGTAAAGGGAGGGATAAATGGTGATGGAAGGAGACTAGACATTGGGTGATGAGCACACAATGCAATATACAGATGATGTGTTATAGAATTGTACACCTGAAACATATAAAGTTATTAACCAATGTCAGCCCAGTAAATTTAATTTTTAAAGAGATACAGTTGATACTACATAAGAATTTTGCTTGGATGTGAACCTCTGATTTATTGTGTATTTGAGCAAATCCCATCCTGTCTCATTTCACTTACTTGCAAGCTATTATTATCTTCTTTTTGTTATAAAGATGTTTGTAAGACTGTGTTTAAGGTAATTATTTGAAGTGATTGTTAGTTATCTTATCAATAATGTATTGTGGTCAGTTCGGCAAACATTTAAGCAGCACTTGTTTTACTGACGAGGCAATAAGAGGTGCAGGTAATCTTGCCACAACCACATAGCTTGAACTTTGAAGCCTAGCATAATGGTTATGTCTGTTTTAGGTAGGAGGGCTTCTTTAAGCCTCTGGAAACCAGAAGAAATTATTAACCTTGTTCCTGAGACTCTTAAATTAGCCAACCCAAGTAATGCATTAAGTAGTTATCTAGTACTCTGATTTTTAGCCCTAGAAATGGAAGTGGACCCATTAGAGTAAGGGACTCATCAGAATCCCCTCAAATATTTGTATTTGTCATTTCCTGTGGCAAGATGAGCAGAAAGAAAGAGAAGCTAACACTTACTGGCATGGCTAGGCATAATGAACTTTACCACAACCTTCAACATAACTAGCATCCAAATCTTGTGGATTGGAAAACTGAGACTCATGTTAAGTAACTTGCCCAAAGTCACACCTATAATAAAGGATAAAGCCAGGTTTTGAAATCATATATCAGGCTCCAAAGCCCATGATCTTTCCAACACTGTGATTTCCCAGACTGTCTAATCACAGGAATCATCTAAGGTGCCTGTTTAAAAAATGAATTACTAAGCCATGGGGCTTCTGGAACTTCTGATTCATTTTTGGTTTGGGGTTAGGCCAGGTAATGTATCATGAATGGGAATCTTAGGTGATTCTGATCATCAGGCAGGTATGGGAAATACTACAAACGCCACAAGTACTAAGAAGTAGGGTACAAAGGTATTATGAAGGCAGGAATAGGGCTGTCTGGGAGTAGATAGGCACTTAAAAGGAAAAGTTGACATTTTAATAATTTTCAATGCTAGCAAAATAAGGACAGTAAAATTGGATTGTGGAAATTATAAAATTGCTTTAGGTTCCTTAACCTGCACAGAAAAAAAACTATGTTTTCTTTTTATTAGTATTTCTCTTTCATGTGACAACATCTGTGCAGTCCTTTCTTTGGCGTTATTCTTGCTTACACTTGGGTACAAAGGCACCACTGAAGGATATAGATAAAACTATTTTGGACGCAGAAGAGAAAGAAGTAATTAGAAATAACATAAGAAGAGCTTTAAATACAGAAGCAGTAATATCCTCAGGTGTAAAAATTTCACAAAATCTTAAATAACTTTAATCCTTAAAGTAACAGGATTATAACATTTCCAAGCTGGAAGAGCTCTTAGGTATCCACATATTTTATGCATGAGGAAAGCCACAACTCAGAGAGGCTTAAGGGCTTGCCCACAGATAGGGGTAGACTTTCAAATCCATCCTGGCCAAGGTTCCACCAAACTCTTATGGCTTGCAAATAAATACCAGAAAATAGTGACTTTTCCAAGTTCATGCTGCTTTTTAGAAATAAATTTAGTGACAAATCATGTTTATTGTATCTTCTCTATTTATCTAATATTATAGTTTCTTCCTTTTTTGATTGTCCTATTGAGAATATAAATATATTCAAAGGAATCTCTTAGGAGATTATGCAGTTTGAAATATAATTATTGATCAATGATGTTAGACAAATGAACCATTACCTCCTTAGAATAGTGTATTCAACAAATGGCCAATTTCAGAATATGTGTTAAGGAAGAACTCTAATCTTTTCCACTTATTATAAAATGTTATTTTATAAATAGAGAAAAATTAACATAACTAGATGCCTAAATGTGAATTCTACCAGTAATATATGACAGCATTTATGTGTAATAGTATAAGTTTTGGATTCAGACTTGGGTTCAGTTATCTACAAACTTAATAGTTCTGTAATCTTTAACAGGTTATTAAATCTCAACCTAACTTTTTCCCTTTACTATACATAATAACATACCTCTCATGGCTTACTAATGATTAGTTGAGATTGAATGAGAGAATATGTGTAACATAACTAATACTATACTTTGAACAAAATAAGAATTGCATAAATGATATCTGTTATTGGTATTTCCTTGAGCCAGTATTTATTTAGAAAAATATTAATTTTTGAATAAGGGCTTTAGTTTATTGCTTTATTCAATTTTTTATCATAATCAGAAGATATGATCTGTGCAATTTCTGCCTTTAAGAATTTTGGATTTTATGGTCTAGAACACGGTTAGTCTTTTTTAAAAATTTATCTTTATTGTTGATAGTATTACAGATGTCCCCTATGTTGTTGTTTTTTTTCCATTGACCTTATTGTCTGTGTCCATGAGCTATACATATATGCATGTAAGTTTTCTGGTTAATCTCCCTCCACCCACCTCCCCACTCAATTATTCTTTATAATTTTTTATAGATACTTGAAAATAACTTATATTCTTTATACATTATAAAATTCATTATCTACTTATTCTTATAAATTATGTCATATGGTTGGTCTTTATTTTGTGCATTATGCTAATTGACATTAGTGTGCTAAAATTCCTCCTATTTTGTTTCCATTTATTTCATGTTATAGTCCCCAAAATATCTTTTATTTTATGTTGTTAGCCTATGATTAAATGTTCAATACTATTTTGCATTTATTATTTTAATGATATGTTTGAAAAAATAACACATGCTAATTATAGAAAATCTGAAAATTAGAGAAGCAAACACAGAAGGAAATGAGCATCTTTATTGTTACTATGAAATATCATTATTAAAAGATTTAAATGTGATTAAGAATAGGGGTTTTAGAATCAGATTTGGGTTTGAAATTAGGCTCTGCTTATTAACCTTAGGCAGGATATTAGGTTTTTTTATTTATTGTAATATTTATTGAGCACTTACAATCTGTCAGGCATTTTGCTAGGGTTTGAGGACACAGTGCTTAAAAGGATTAACATACCCATCTTGGCTTAATTTTTTCAGTTGTAAATTAGTGATAATGCCTCAGAGTTGTCAGAAGCATCAAAGATGATCTATAGGATTTAGCACTCACCTGGTGCATGATAATTCCTTAGTAAATGGTAGTGGTTATTATTACTACATATATTAAGTACTAATTATATTTTTAGTCCAAATTAAATGACCTTTCTTATTGGTTTAAGATTTTTGCCCTCACAATTTATTTTTGGCTTTAATCTTACAAATACTTGCTTTCTTTTTCTTTATGTTTTTCTATGCTTATCTGTTTTGTTTGGGTTTCTCTTTAAAGTAGTAAGTGATTATGTGGATGTTTTAAGCTTTTAAGTTTTTGTTATCAAGCATTTTAAACACATGCCACAGTAAAGAGAATAAGTATAATGAACTACCATATTCCCATAACCCAGCCTCAAGAATTATCACCACCCTCTCCACATACTCTTTCTTCCCCTCTCTGGCTCCAGTGGATTATTTTGAGGCTAATCCTAGATACATCGTCAGATGTAAATATTTACATCTATATTTCTGAAAATATAAAGACTTTTAAAAACTTAATTACCATATCATCATCATTCATAAAAACAAGTAATTCTGTAATCCCATTAAATATACAGTAAGACCCTTAAATTTCACTAGATACTTCACACTTTACATTTCTTACATTATTTTGGAATGATCTTATTCATCTTATTGTAAGTTTTTTATTGTGTTTGGGGTTTTTTTATTTTTGTCATATGGATTGTTTGTTAAGGAGGTTATGAAATAGTGATGAAAGAGTTATGGAACTGGAAAGACCTGGGTTTGAATCTTGCTTCTGCCATTCACTAATTAACTTTGGTGAGCCTTTGTTTCCTCATCTGTAAAACAGGGATAATTATGCCTACCTCGTGATCTTAGGGTTGAATGTAATGCCTGTGTAAAGTACTATTCACAGTCTGCCAGTTACTATCTTCTAATGATTTGGACTGCAATAAGTAAATAAAATTCTTGGTTATTGTATTTTTTTTTAAAAACATTGCAAATTTTATATTTACTAGCTAATTACTAAAAATAGTGGTTTTTAAATATCCTTTTAGGACAGAAAATTTAGAATCTCTGTTTCTCCCTTCTTCCACTAACTCTTATTTTGAGTTCACATTAATTTAGCCTGACATTATAGATCTTACCTTTAACTTTCTAAAGTTTTATATTGTTTACATACTTATATCAATTTTTCCTTCATTTTTTACCCTTTTTTTAAGTGGGCTTAACTTTTCCACCCAGTTATTTCTAGATATTAAGTTGGTGTCAGTATACTTCAGCATTTCTTTCCTACTTCAATATTCTTGAATTCTTATTTTGACTCTCTTTCAATAGTCTAGGACACGTCTTTGAACAATTTATGAAAAAAGGTACTACCAGAATGGTGACATTTATAAGGCTTTGCAAACCTAAGAATAATTTCCTGTGGCATTTGTACATGAAAAACTAGGACAAGGTATAAAATTCTTAGATCATAATTTTTCCCTTTCAACTCTGTGTCAATACTTCATTGTCTTCTGGCATTTTATTGTTGCAGGGGAAAACTCTGAGGTCAATCTGGTTTTAGTTCCTTTGAAAATAACCTATTTTTTTCTGCTTGTATGCTTATAGGATTATATCTTTATCCTTGAAATTTAAAAACATTTGCCAGGACATGTCTTGGTGTTGATGATCTCTGTTGAACCTTCTCAGTCTCCAGTCTCAGGTATTTTTTTCGGAACTGGAAAGTTTTCTTATACTTTTGATTGATTAAACTGCTCTGTTTTTTCTTTAGGAACATTTGTATTCATAGATTATTTCTATGTCTGTCCTCCATAATTTTTAAATATTTTCTTTCATTTTCTTTTTCATGTACTCAAGTTTGTCCTCCGTGGCATGGATTCCGTTTTCTGCAGTGTCAATTCTAATACTTGCTATTCACAATGCAGATTTAATTTTGGCTATCGTGTTTTCTTTTCTTCTTATCTCAACATACTCTTGTTTCATAAGCAGAATTCCCCTTAGGGGTACACTCTAAAAAACATGAGGTGGATTCAGGCCTAAAATGTATCTGTTTTCTAAGGCCAAAACCACAGGACCAGAAAGGAAAGAAAAAACTTCTTAAAATGAAGATATAACCAGAGGTCATTCCTATCCTTGTCTAGAAAATAGAACAGTCTTGACTACTAGCAGGTCTTTAGTTGCTGGAGGAATAGCAAAGCAGGTATAAGGGCACCTTATCTAGAATAAGTGGATTTTTCTAATTACATTGATTGTTTTATATCTTTAAAAAATAAAATATAATAAATGCATATACTTTTGAAAATACAGTACAAAGAAGAAAATCCTATGACCCAGGTAACTACTGATAAGATTTTACATATACTTTGCTACTTACATGCACACATATTGGAAGGGGGTGCAAAATTGGAATCATACTACATAGTTTTGTATCCCTTGTAATTTAATATATTGCAAACATATCTTTGCATCATTAATTTTTCTTTGAGGCCCTGATTTTAACCATTGCATAGTATTCCTACATATGAATAGATGTATTATGATTTATTTTACCAGTCCCCTGTTGGTCATTTAGATTGTTTTCTATTTTTCAGTATAATGAGTATGATGACTATCACTGTACATTAAGTCTTTATGCACATCTCTGATATTTCCTTAGGATAAATGAGGAGCTGATTCTTAATCCTGTCACATTGGTAAGGATTATATACCTTCCTTATTAAGAATATAAAATGCTTGTTTCTTGTTGTTTCATTGTGATTGCATAGATTCTTTGGATTCTGAACAATTTTATCATATCTTAACTGAAGTTTGAGAGAGGTTTCTAATGCCTCATCCTCAGCACCTTCATGGAACTCCTGTTACACACTTTGGGCAGGAAAACCATCACTGATACCATGAGCTTGGAAGGCAAATATACTTTGAAGGTGGTTAAAAAAAAAGTATGGTCCATGCCCATTCCTACAACCTGGGTCTCCACTAGGGCTCTGGACCCTTTCTTTTCTTCTTCCCTCCCTCTTATTTAAGGCTGTTGTTCTCTGAGGAATTCTTTTTTCCCAATGTTCATATGTAACATTCCATTTCTAGGTAGGAAAATGTCAGTACATGGTGTATGTCCTACTAAGTTAAAGTTAGCATGTACTGGGACAGATAATTATTTTAGTCCCAGTATATTTGTATATGATGATCTCCTGCTAACTCAAAGCATTTTTTAAAATTTATTTTATATTTTCTTCAAAGGTGTCAAACAGTAGCCTGGAAATATACATTATTATAATATGCCATTACAACAAAATCTGTTTAGTAGGGCTACTTAAAGTGAATTTTTTTAAACAGTAAAATGTTCTTATTTTAAACATCTGAATTTTCCTTTAAATACTTGGGAATATTCTAGAAGTCCTAAAACCTTGATTCAGAATGACTGATTTGAATTGTTCAGCCTCTTTAATTTAAACCAGGAAGATGATCTTAAGTGATAATTTTATACCATAACATTAGAAGTTATTTTGAAAATAATTCCTACTGAAACTCAAGCTGACAGTCTCCTTTATCTGATTTGTTCTGATGAGACCCATAGTGTATGTTATCTGATTTTTTACTTTTACACATTTCAGACTAACAGAGTAAAGCGTGATTAGAATTTTCTAACCTTTTCCAGTATTTCACATAATATTTGCATATGTACAATCTGCCAAGCTTTGCAGTTTTTTGGCTGGAAGGCATTATGGTGGGATGAGAGAGGATAAATACATTTGCCTCTCTTTTAAACTATTTTTTGTCTGCTCTCATTCTTTAGCCACATTGTATAAAAATATACCACGCATATGAATGATCTCTTCCACCCTGCTTGATAGGAATTTGGCTGTACTAAGTGATGAAACAGGTATCTTCAACACTCTCTTGTAGTTGTTCACTGAACTGCATTTAGAAGTTAACTATAGAAATAATGTTTCACAGTCAATTGAGGCAAAAGAGGGAACAGGAAGTAGCATTTACTGAGCTTCTACTGTCCCTTGGTGGATCCTTTTAATTACAATATTACTGTGAGGTGGGTATTTTATGCATCTTACAGATGAAGAAACTGAGGCTCAAAATGTAAGTAACTTACCCAAGGTCAGATAACTGTAGCAGTAAGTGACAGGATGGGGTTTAAATATGGTACTAGCCAGATTCAGACCACCTGTTTTCTCTGTTTCTTTGAATTAGAGGAATAAGTTTTCTAATTTAATAGATGCTCTTTCTTGAACTTTTGGAACTATAGGAATTGCAATATTGAGTCTGACTGATTGTCCATGTAACCTAATCTTTAATGAAGCCAAGAGTCATTTTTCAAAAAGGAAACTTCTTAGCTGAAGAAGTAACTGTGCATTTATAACAGATAACCTTTGAGTCCTTGTTTTATGAAATGATACCAAACATTTGTTGAAGTAAAAATCCATTTTTGGTAGATCTTTGTAAAGATACTGCACTGCTATTAGCCTCCATATGTTCTTGCTTTAAAAATTAAATTGTTCAAAATTTTAATCTTTGCTAAACTCAGAAAGGAGGTAGATATTTTTGCAAAAAGTAGAGCATAAAATCCCTTTAGATCAAGTTTAACTCAATGTTTTTTTCTTGGATTGCTTTGTTAGTGTATTAGTGTTAATTAACTGAGTACCGAGTTAAGAAAAGAAAATATATTGTAAAATTTATGGATCACATGAACCTGAAAATAGTCAAGAGGCTGATAGCCACATTCGGAATCTAATCTATAGAGGCTAGCCATAGATCAGAACTGGAAAAAGATGAAACAAAAATATAAAATAAGGTTTTATTCATGAGACTATGAGTAACAAAGTACAAAATAGAGGATACAGGACTTAGTTGTAATGTAAATAAAGAAGACAAGTGGGGAAGAAAGGGGTCCTAATATAAGGTGACAAGAGAAGATTTATTTGACTTTGGGTAGTGGCCGCACGGTGCAATATATACAGATCTTGTAACATAGAAACCCACATCTGAAACCTGTATGTTTCATGTTGACCAATGTCAGCCCAGTCTATACTAATTAAAGGGTAACGTGCTAATTAGACCGGACATCCTTCCAGACAAAGCCATAGTGGTAGGGGCCAAGGCAGAGGTGGTTAGGGGCAATCAGGCCAGCAGGCAGGTGAGCAGTTAGGAGCCAGCAGTCCCGGATTGCGAGAGGGATGTCCGACTGCCGGTTTAGGCCCGATCCCTGTGGGACATCCCCTGATGGGTCCCGGATTGGAGAGGGTGCAGGCCGGGCTGAGGGACCCCCCTCTCTCATGCACAAATTTCATGCACTGGGCCTCTAGTCAATTTAATAAATAAAAAAGAAGACGAGGATTTAATCAACAGATAACTTAGTATGACTCAGCAATGTGTTGTGGCCATTCCAAAAACATTGCATGTGAGAATTGCATTAATATTAAAGGTATTTAAGACAGTAAAGAAGATAGTGCCCTTTACATTGATCATATCAAGGTTGAAATGTTCACTGCATGCAATTCTGTATACCACTCTTTAAGAGGAATTGGATGCATGCTCAGAAAGAAGATGGTCTCATCTGTGTAAAAGGAATGTTTGAAGGAACTTGAGCCATCTAGAAAAGAACAGCCTTGGGGTGGTTTATAGTTACAGCTGTAGATTTACTTCCTATGACTTTTCAGTCATACTTCCTATGGTGCAGGCAAGTTAGCCATCATATATTAGTAATCCTCTTAAAGGGAATTTGTTGCTGAGGAAAGTTACTATGTAATGAATTTTATCTAGCAACCAAAGCTTTTTCTCAGATGGTATAGTAGGCTGCCTGGTAAAGTAGTACATTCTTGTCTTGATAGTGTTCAAATATAGATGAGAATGGGATAGAAAGAACCAAAGCATATGATGTATATTTGGAACAGAAGACTTTCAAGATCCCTTACAAATCCTAAACTTCTTTTTATTCTAAGATCAAAAGGACTTTATGGAGTATTATTTTATCCTCAAAAATCTACCTCACCTTAATAGTTATTTGTATTGGTATAGATAGCTCTTTATAGACTGCTTTCTTATGAGTATTAAGGCTGAACACTTTTTTCCCTTAACTCAGTTTTGAGCCTAACAATGACCCATTGGGTAGACAGGGTAAGTATCCTCATTTTGAACAGATAAAGTAACAGGATAAGAGAAAATTTCAATTTCCCCCAAAAAACTTATAAGTGGCAGACCTAGGAATCTACACCTGGTCCACCAATTGAAGTTTAATGTTGTTTCTGCTGTACCAGTTTGCCTTAAAAGTAAGTTATAAGTTGTGATTCTTGTTTTGCATACATGAAAGTCGCAAGGAGCAGATGGTTCTCAAATTATATTCCCATGGAAAATATAAGTGTAGCTCTAGTTAGACCTGGGTTCTAAAATCCTAATATTAGGAGAGATGTTGAGCAGATTATTATAGAAAAAGAACTCTGTACAATTAATGAAAAAGTCTAGTTTGGGTTACTAGATGAATAATGATAACATTCACTAAGATACCAAACACAGGAGAAGTAGCAGATTGGTGGGCCACAGAGGGGGTGATTGAATTTAATTTTGGACAGAATTAAAATAGCTAAAATTGATTGTTTACTCAATGCCAGGCACAGCGCTTAGGGTTTTATATCATTATCTCATTTAGTCTTCAGAATTCTCTGAAGATAAGACTTTTTAATCTTTACTTTCCAAATGAAGAAACTAAAGCTTAGATAGTTTAAATCATATATCTAATGCTTCATAATTAGTGCAAGAACAGAAATCTGATCTAGGTTTCTGACTCCAAAGCCAGTGTTCTTTTAAGATCTAGTTTTAATTTTATCTGGGATGCCCAAATAAAAATAATCAGTGTTCAGTTGAATATATGGTTGTGGCTTTTAGGAGAAAGATGTATCATGGAGTTGAGTCTTTACCATAGAAATGGGCCTCTGAAAGTGTCTTAGGAAAATAAAGATCTTATACCTGCCTCCCCTTTGGCACCAGGGGAGGCACCATTTCTGTGCTTTGTAATATTGTATAGGCATTTCCTAATATAGGAACATATTCTGTGAGTGTTTTAAAATGTAAGATACCCTTTTTATGGGTTAGTAGAACTGTGAGATCCTCTAGGATGGATATCTATGATTAAGGCATGTTTGTTAACCTTTCATCTCCAGCTTGGTGCCTAGAACATAGCAAGAATAAAATGAAATGGATGGATGGATGGATGGATGGATGGATGGATGGATGGATGGATGAATAGGGATGGGGAGAATAGAGAAAGGAATTCAAATTCAGAGCAGCTGCCTCGTGAGGAGTATAGAGTAGTGGGTGGGTTACCTTTTATTTTCTAGTTGATAGTGCTCCAAAGATGGTTAGCTTAGATTCTTGTCCATTTGCTGAATTAACAAGTGGTCAAGGGAATTTACACCTTTTTCCATTGAGGGAACTGGAGATGACACTATATGTTCCTGACTCTGGTTTTGTTTTATTTTCTTTTAAATTACACAAATTATACATATTCATTGTAGAAACATTAGAAAATTCAAACAAGCAAAAACAATTTAAATTGTCTAAAATTCTACCACCCAGAGATAGTCATTGTTAACATTTTGATGTATATCCTTCCAGAGTTTTTCCCATAGAAATATATACATTGGAACATGTATATATTTATTTAAAATGGGATCATTACAATCCATATTGTTTTGTAAACTGCTTTTTCACTTATTACATGTGACTGTCTTTTCATGTCAATAAATTTACATCTTTATCATCATTTTTAATGACTGCATAGTATTCCATAATGTGGATATACCAAATATATTTAACTAGTTCTCTATTGTTAGGAATTTAGATTTCCAATTGGGAGTTCTTTTTGGAAAAAGTTATGGTGAGCATTCTTGTATGTACATCTAAGCCCACTTGTCCATTGTTTTAAAAAAAAAAAGTCGAAATGATGGGCCCCCCATATTAATGCTAGTGGTTTTTTTCTGTAAATCGTTACCAATTTGAAAGGCAGAGGTATCTTTTGGTTAAATGCATTTCCTTGATTAGTATTAAGGCTGAACACTTTTTTCCCTTATTGCTCTTTTCTGTTGCGGTTCATCATTTTTTCTTACAGGTTTGTAAAACAAAGCTCTTTATGTATTGAGGATACCAATCCTTTGTCATACGTTGCTTTTAATTTTTTGTAATCAATTTGTCTTTTAACTTTTTTGTGTCTAGTAGTTTTTTTCTTTATTACTTTCACCCTACTTACCCCATAAGTATTATTCACCTGTATTTTCTTCTAATACTTGTATAGTTTTCTTTTTGACATGTTTTAAAATTTATCTTTATTGTTGAAAATGTTACAGATGTCCCATTTTTCCCCATTGACCCCCTCCACCCTGCACCCATCCCCCAGGCCTTCACCACACTATTGTCTGTGTCCATGGGTTAGGCATATATGCATATAAGTTCTTTGGTTAATCTCTTCCCACCCACCCAGCCACCCCCACCTTCCCTCAAAGATTTGACAGCACTGTTGAATTTTTTTAACATTTACATGTTTAATCCATCTGGAATCTATTTTGATATAGAGATCTAGCTTAATTTTCCCCTGAAATAATTAATCAGTTGCCCTGATTAATTATCAATGGAGTTGGAATTTAGAATGTTTTTCCCATAGAAAGTGTTGTAAATGAAGTTTGATGAGGTTTGAATAAGATCATTTGTAATGCGTTTAACTATTAAAATAAATTCAAGAGCTCACCTGGAAAGGTAATTATCATTTATTATATCATTTCCATTGAAAAATGTTTTCATAGTTTAAAATAAACAATTTACATGTTAACTTTTGAAGCACAGCCCTGTTGCAAATTGGCAACTGCTTACTTATATAGTTGTTCTGTACTTCATTAGAACCCTTTAGGGGTAAAAATATTCCTATGTGATTTTGTTTTGTCTGCCTTCATTTAACTTTAAGTGATGTAAGATCTGCTTTGGTAACTTTCTACTTGCTGTGCTTTTCACAGAATGGACAGCAAATTATGGATGAACCTATGGGAGAGGAAGAGATTAATCCACAAACTGTAAGTAAAATTTTATATAATAAAGGATATAGATAAATCAAGTACCATAAAATTTAAGTATTCATACTTTTAAACTGAGCAAAATAATGATCTTATGGTATTAGAAAACTGTTGATTCTTTCACATGAATTTTACCAAAATTCATTCTTGAATATGCCAGTGACATTTAGAAACTGATTTTAAAAGAATGAAAACAATTGCTCTCATATTATTCAAAGTTTTCATTAGTACTTGAAAGCTTAATTTTTAAACTAAATCATAGATTTATTGGAGAGTAGTAAATAAATTGTCTCTCCATGCAAGATAACCAATGTTACAGCTCAGTTATTATTTTCTTTTTGTTCTGTACATAAGACAATTATTGCTGATATTTATAAAATACATATATTCGGCAATTCATTTTCATTTAATATCTTAAACATCTTTTATGACAAAAATGTAGATGTACGTATTTTAAATGGTTGCATAACACTGTTTTATGGATGTCCTATACTTAATGTAATTTTCCCCTATTTATTTTTGGGAACTTGTGTTTTAGTAGGATATCTATAATAATAAAAGCATAATATGCTAATTAGACCAGATGTCCTTCCAGACAAAGCTGGGGCTGCAAGGGAAGCCTGGGTCCCCGGTGCCAGAGGGAAGCCAGTGCCGGCAGCCGGGGGAGGGAAGTCCTACTCTTGCATGAATTTCATGCATCAGGCCTCTAGTCTATATATAAAAGGCTAATATGCTAAGTGTCCGGGTAATGATGTCACGTAGCCCAGCTTCCTCTCCCTAGCGACGAGCCTCCATGGAGTTTCTTCAGCCCAGGAACATGACTTGCTTTATAGCCAGGTGAAAACATTCTACACGGTAACCAAGTGTCTGTAAAGCGTTTTCCCCTGCCTCATCTCATTTGATCCTCAGAGAAGTCCTGGAGTGGGTAGATAGGAGACTCTGTGGAATCCTATTTTCTTTAAAAGGCTAAATTGACTCACGCATGTGTGATACATATAAAGCTCTCACTGGTGCCAATCGCACACATGTGTTCCGATCTGTCATTGTCGATCGTGAATTTGGTTGATACTTCTATTATAGAGAAAGGGAAAATAGTGATATTAAAATATTTCTGCTAATTAATTTCTTTTCAATATGCACAAATTCGTGCACCAGGAGACTAGTAGTCTTAGAAAAGAATGAGCTGGAACAAAGGGTATGAACATCTAAATCTCAGTAGACACTGCCAAATTGCCCATCAAACAAAAACTTAATTCCATGTTGAATAGGGTATGGTCAATCAGGATATTCAACATTGGATATTATCAGAAATTATTTTTAATTTGGGCCACTTTAAGTAAATAACACTTTCATTCAGTTTGCATCTCATTTGATTATTAGTGAAGTTGAGTATCCACGCATTATTGGCTTTTGTATTTTTGTGTTGGTCCAATTTTCTTTGGGGATACTTGTCTCCTTATGATCTGTATTATTTCTGTATATATTCTGGATATTAACTCCACGTTTATAACATATGTTACAAATATTTTCTCCCTATTTTTTTAAGATTGATTATGTTGTCTGTTATTGCATATGTACAGAAGTTTTCAGTTTTGAGGAATCAGATCTGGCTACTGGGTTTCATGTTTTGGTTAGAAAATCCTTTCTTGCACCAAGGTCTTAAATATAGTCTCTTACATTTTCATCTACCACTTTTATGGGTTTATTTTTAGCATTTAGCTCTGTGATCTACTTGAAATTTTAGTACCTACTGTGACGTAGAAACCTAACCCTCCTTTCTAAATGATACCCTGTTGCCCTAATCTCTACTTATTGAATACATAAAACACATTCACCCAGCTGGTCTGGCTAAGTGGTTGAGTGTGGACCTCTGAACCAGGAGGTCATGGTTCTATTCCTGGTCAAGGCACATGCCCGGGTTGTGGGCTTGATTCCCAGTGGGGGGAGTGCATGCGGCAGCCGATCAATGATTCTCTCTCATCATTGATGATTCTCTCTCTTTCTCTCTCTCTCTCTCTCTCCCTTCTTCTCTCTGAAATAAAAACATACTTTAAAAAAATTCATTCCCACTCATTTAAGATCCTTCTTTTATCATATATAAAATTGCTGTATACCCAATTGTATCAGTTTCCTAAGGCTGCACTAATAAAGTACCACAAGCTGGGTGGTGTAAAACACATCCCTCCAACCTCTACCTCCGTTGTCACATGGCATTCTCCCTGTGTGTCTCTGTATCCAGATTTTCCTCTTATAAAGACAGCAGTCTATTGGTTTAGGGCTCATCCAACTCCAGTTTGACCTGATCTTAATATTATTACATCTGCAAAGACCCTATTTTCAAATAAGATCACATTCACAGGTACAGCGGATTAGAACTTGAACATGCCTTTTTAACAGTTTTTAAAATTTTCTTTTTCTTTTTTTTAATATATTTTTATTGATTTCAGAGAGAAAGGGAGAGAGAGAGATAGAAACATCAATGATGAGAGAGAATCATTGATTTACTGCCTCATGCATGCCCCACACTGGGCACTGAGCCTGCAATCTGGGCATTTGCCCTGACCAGGAATCGAACCTTGACTTCCTGGTTCATAGGTCAGTGTTCAACTAGTGAGTCATGCTGGCTAGGATTCTTTTTCAATTATATTTGTCATACTATATTATATTAGTTTCAGGTATTCAGCATAGTGATTAGACATTTATATACCCCTTATAGAGTGATAACCCCAAGAAATCTAGTACCCATGTGACACCATGTAAAGTATAGCATAGGGAATATTGAACATACCTTTTGGAGGACATAATTCAACCTACAACATCTCTGAAGATTTTGACTTCACATACAGTTTCAGTTACTGTAAATAATAATATTTTAATAATATTGAGTCTTCACATCCAAGGACATTCATTTATTTTGATATTCTTTTATAACCTTTATCAAAATTTTATGGTTTCTTGCATATAGTTTTGTCTATTTCTTATTAAGATAATTCTGAGAATTTTGTAGGTTTCGTTATATTGTAAGAGGGATGTCTTCTCTACTGTGTCTTTAAATAAAGTCCAAACTCTGCAGTGTGACCTACCAAGTCCTGCATAATAAGGCCTTGCATACTTGTTTATATCCTCCCTGGACACAGACATCTACCCTGTACTGAAAGTCTAATCACTCAAATGTATCGGGTTCTCTTTTGCTCCTGGGCCTTCAGAGGTGATAGTCCCTCTCCCAGAATATTTTTCCCCTTACCACCTCCTTCCAGTTAATTCCTGATCCTTCTGATTCACGTTTTGATATCTCTTCAACTGAGACATCTTCCTGATAAAACTGTCACTTCCATTTTCACCTTGAGTTCGGTGTTTTTCCTTTGTGTCGCCACAGCAGTCCATGCATGCCCTAAATAGCAGCACCACACTAGATTTTATTGCTTATTTATTTGTTTATATTCCCTACTAAACTGTGAGCTGCATGAGGCAGTGACCATGTCTGATATATTCCCTGTTTTACGGTGCGGGGCCTGCCAGGAGCTGTAGTTTCCCGGCGAGCACAAGCGGGTGGTAGCCGCGTGTGGGCGGCACTCACCTATTCCCTGTTTTATATCCAGCACCCCAATAAGTGCTTGTTAATTAAATGAATGCATGAATTATGCTTTGGCTAGCACAGGACCCGGACATGGGGTCTGGTGCCCACGGCTGACTTCACATTGGTCACATTTCTGTAACTCCCAAAACATTTGAGGCATTTTACTTCATTAATCCAGAGGATACATTTATTGGCATTTAAGCAAACATAAAACCAATCAGTACGTGTTAATATTGATTTTTCTGCCACCAACTACCTTTTTTTCCTTCATGTAACGATTCTTTTTGGAAGGCAAACCTTCAAATTTTTTATTCTCTTTAGCCTAAAATCAAAGCAGTTTTCCTTGCAATATTATATGGCTCATTCTTTCCCTCAAAGTACTCACAACATTAGTAACACTTACCTGTGGAAGAAACTGCATTCTAAAGATAAGGTGAAAAGATATAGAACTAAGATATTTCCAGCAGTGTGGGTGAACTGCTGGTAATATCTTAGTTGAGCAGAGCATTCCAGATTATAGGAATTAGGTTTAAGTATAACATAAAAGCCTAATATTTAATATTTCTTTAATGGCATTAAACCCAAAAGATTGTCAAAATATGTTAGCTTTATACTTTAACATTATATTTGCCTTTAATCTACAATTAATTTTTTTTTATTTTGTCAGTTATTTATAATTTAAATAGTGAAAATAGAGATGTCATATTAGTTATATATTTGATGCATAACAAATTACCCCAAATTTAGTAGCTTAAAACAACATGCACTTATTATCTCACAGTTTCTGTGGGCCAGGAATCTGTGTACAGCTTAACTGGGTTCTTTGGGTCAGAGTCTCACAGACTGCAGTCAAGCAGTTGGCCAGGGCTAGAATCTCATCTGAAACTTAATGTGGAGAAGGATCTACTTCCAAGCTGACATGTTTGTTGGCCCAGATTCCTGGCCTATAGAAACTATGAGATAATTGTGTGTGTGGAATTTGTCAACTGGTAGGCTTTCTAGTAGGTTGAACGGCTCCTTTTCCATGGGCTAGAATGCAGAGTGTAATGATTAGCCAGTTTTGACCACAACAAGATCATCAGATGGATGGAGGATAACAAGAGAGAAGAATCTAGCAACACCTCTTCACTCTAACCCATCCTGTTACCTATGGAGTGCTCCATGAGAGGAAAATAGGCACTTATCCTGTTTGAGTCATTGCATTTGGAGATCTTTTTGTTACAGCAGCTTAGTTTGTAACTACGGGTAATCGTTCATTAACCAAGTAGTTAATGAATGTCTGCTGGGTGCCAAGAACTCTATTAGGTTGCTGGAGACACAAAAGCATATAAGGGAAACTTTTAGTTTTAAAATGGAAAGATAAAGCTGCTTTAGGCCTCTTCTCCTCTGAGAAATTATCACCTAAAACAATAAGAAACAGAAATGTGGTCTTTGAAATTAGAAGACTTCTGTAATTGAATCAAGATATGTAATTATGAAAAGAAGATAAAAGAGTCCTAACAAGAGGAAGTTATAGGACCTAATACTTTTAGAGGAGTATATCAGCATGAAGCAAGCCTTATTCAGAGACCCAAAGCTCCAGATGAGCTTAAGAATGATGTTATCAGGTACTATGGAAAGTGAAGATATGGCACGCAGCTGAAAACAGAGATTGGTTGAATGACTATATAAAGAGTTTATACTCTCTCCTCTCCCTGGAAAAGACAAAAGGTATTTCATAGGGAAAAATTAACCAGAGAGACTCCAGACTTGGGAAACCCCAGGCATAGTAGGAGGTGGGTGAGCTACTGGGCTGAAAATAGGGAGATCAAGTAAAAGCTTACTAAGCTGCCCCTCATGTTGTCCCTTGAACATGTCCCCTGGTTTCTGTTTGCGGTGGAGCCATTCCATTTTGGCTGCATTCTCCCTTTCTTTGCACCTCCTCTCTTCCTCTCTTTCCTTTATTCTTTGCCCTGCAATCTGACTCCTTCCCATATCCTAGATCCACTTCTCTTCTATCTTTGTAATTTTAATGCTGTTTTCCTTCTGGCTTCCTAAAAGCATGATCCTTTCTTTAAGCACCTGAAATAAAAACTTTTATTTCCTCCACATATCTCATAAAATATAAGAAAATTTGTCATTCAATTGGCTTATATTAGAATATAATGGATAGTCATCACCAAACCCCATTTCCCTCCCCCAGGAATGCTTGCATATTAATTCGTATTTATGTCTAGTTAGTTGAATTTTCTCAAGCTCTAGCCATGTCTTGTTCTTTCCCTGCTGGAGGGTTTGTTATTTTTATCTTTTATTTTGGTGGGGCTGTGGAGAGAGACTCTCTAGCAGAAGGTAGAGTGCTGTATAGCACCCCAAGCCAAGATACCTTCCTGGACTCCAGAATTTTTCATCCTTTATTAGCTGGCCAGAGGACTCCATGCTCTGCACGATCCATGCTGAAAAAATAGGGAGTCTTGACTGTTTAGGTCTCCATAGTCATCTAAGAATCATTAAAGCAGTTTCTTGCTTAGTGAGAAATAATTCTCTTAATGGTTCTTATAGTACTAGGTGAAGATTCTTCTGGGACTTGAGAGTTAAAAGAGATAAATAAATACTTAGCACAAAGTAAGAATCCAGCGAGTGTTAACTTTTCCTGTCCTCTTCCTTCCAGCGGCTGAGCCTGCTCTCTCAGACTATTCACCCAGGATAAAATAGAGCCCCTTAGGATCTAGGGTGGTATCTAGTGATTTTGTGGCTGACAAAATTGTGAAATGATTGGACTTTCTCTTAATTTGGTCCTTTGATCCTTCTTTTCCCCTTATTATTCTTTCTAATGACTATGCATACATTAATTGTTCATAACATCAACTTTGTAAATATTATATTACTGTAGTCCTAAACACTGTATATATCAACTCAGTCTGTAGTTCTTTTTTTTTTTAATATGTCAGTAGAGGAATGATCCACCCTTTCCACTTGCAAAGGGTGAACAGAAAGAAAAATACTATATTTCTCTAGGACATTTACAAAGAGTTTTCTTCACCTTAAGAAGAAACTGGCTGAAGTAAATGTCCACTGTAGTTCTTATATTAAGGCACATGCATGATTGTCAAGGTTTGGAGAAAGCTTGTTAAAAGTAGTAGTGATAAAAATGGTTTAAAAAGGTAAAGTGAAGATAGATTAGAGCAGCGGTTCTCAACCTTCCTAATGCCGCGACCCTTTTATAGAGTTCCTCATGTTGTGGTGACCCCCAACCATAAAATTATTTTTGTTGCTACTTCATAACTGTAATTTTGCTACTGTTATGAATCGTAAGTATCTGATATGCAGGATGTGTTTTCATTGTTACAGATTGAACATAATTAAAGCATAGTGATTAACCACAAAAACAATATGTAATTATATATGTGTTTTCCGATAGTCTTAGGCGACCCCTGTGAAAGGGTCCTTCGAACCCGAAAGGGGTCGCGACCCACAGGTTGCGAACCGCTGGGTTAGAAAATACTTTAAATGCCAGATTAAGGAGCAGCACCCCTATGAAGGACACAGGCAAGAATACACCAGCAGTGCCCTGTTCAAGTCCTCTGAAGTCATGATGGGTCTTTAGCAGTAGTTTCTCCCAACTTCCATGCATGCTGTTACTCCAGCTACTGTTTATACAATACAGTTACCCTAAGGCTGTAGTGATGTATATGATGGCCTTCAGAAGATCCAGGGAATTTCATCAGTTCCCAGTTGTCCACTGGTTTCCTCCATGTCCTTGAAGGTTCCCTCAAGCTGCCTTAAAACTTGCATTTGAAGATCCAAAATGATACTCATAACCGTGAGTCCAGTATGCACTTGAATACCTCTTGCAGTCATCATGGCTCAAACACAAAATAAACTACAGAAAGCGAGCCCTAGCAGAGTTGACAATAGACAGTGAAGAACCCGCTCAGCATAGGAAGTATAATAGTGCGCTCATTGGCAGGGAACATTTGTGGGGTGGTACATTAATGGCACTTATTGACTAATTATGTACAGCAGCGATTTCAACCGTTTTCATCTTATGGCACACATAGACTAATTACTATAATTCTGCAGCATTCCACAAAATATATTTTTTGCTCATCTGACAAAAAAGGTACAATTTTGATTCATTCACACTGGACTGCTATTATTGTGTTGGCAGTTGTCATTTTTTTATTTGACAATCTAAGGGAAAAGAGGTCAGTACCCCTGACTAAATAGTCAGGTATTGTATGTTTTAAAAATTCTTGCAGCATATAAGTGTACCTATTGCAGCACACCAGTTGAAAATCACTAGTATAAAGTATTGTCTGTTGTTCTAATTCTCATCGGCTGAGAGTATATTTTAGCACTTAGAGCATGGGAAAAAATATACTGTAGTTGAATTAAGTACATGCCACTAAGGAAAATATTTCTGATATAAGTAGCATTATAATTAGCATTCTGTATAGTAGCATTAAATGGAGTATGTGTATAATAGTCAGCATTTCCAAGCATGCAAGGTTTCCTTTTGCTACATATTTGGCTATCTTTCAGGGCTATTCTTTCACTTCCTAGTGTCCCTTTACTTCATACCTAAGAGCTTTTTAACTCCCCCCCCTTTTTTTTTATCATGGCTTGCCTAACTCATATGGTGCCTCTGATCCAAAATTGCTTCTCCTTCTGCTCTAGTCTATTTATCACAATGCCCCCCCCCCCGCTTTTTTTCAGCTCAAGTGATCTAATCCATATTGGAAAGGGAGCTAACTGATTTGATTAAGTTCTGTGCCAGTATGAATGTTTTATTGAGTCAACCTGAAATACTGGCATATTGAAAGTTATAACCCCTTTACCTAAACGAGTCTTTTCATTTAAACCATTTTATACAAACATGACTTAGTAAAAAGAACACCAGGCTAAGTAGAAAAAAAAATGTCTGGATAGGGAAATGAGAAATGCCACCTAGGGTGTATTGTTGCTTCCTGCAAGATTTCACCTGGGATGTTGGTGCTGCTGCCCCCTTATCCTCTCTTTATGCTCATAGTGAGATTTCCTTTGATACAGGGCCTTAGAAGCAACCTCTCTCAGTGGTGTCGGAAGCCACTGCCAGTTGATTCAAGTTGATGATCACAAAATTTTTTCCCATCTCTGATTTAAAACCTTAGAACCTTATCATTTTTTAACATTATCTACTGATGGCTGTGTGCTATGGAGTATTTCTCCTGTACTTAAATGTATATCCTTTAGTGTCTGAAAAATTGAATGATCCATACCAAAAAAAAAATGTATCCTAAGGAATTCGTTAATAACACGTTAGTTTTAAGTTTTTATCATAGGGTTTAGTTTTTCTCCAAAAGGGCTCAGCCGTCATGGAGCCATGAAGATGGTTGATAATTGGGTTTGACAACTGTATGGTGTAGAACAGTGTTCAGAAACTTGGCTGTGGACCCTCTACTGGCCTGTCTTCCTTCAGGGTCTTATCAAAAGATTTAGTACCTCCTGGTTTCTTTTTTTTTTTTTTTAAATATATATTTTATTGATTTTACAGAGAGGAAGGGAGAGAGAGACAGAGAGTTAGAAACATCGATGAGAGAGAAACATCGATCAGCTGCCTCCGGCACATCTCCCACTGGGGATGTGCCCGCAACCCAGGTACATGCCCTTGACCGGAATCGAACCCGGGACCTTTCAGTCCACAGGCCGACGGTCTATCCACTGAACCACACCGGCCAGCGCCGATGGCATTGCTTTGGATTTGCTTGTGCTTCAGAAGAGACTTGTAAGTCCTTCAGGTAAAAATTCCTGTTTGCCGCATCCCTGGAGTGGCCCAGTCACTGAGAGTCTGGGACCTTTCAGTCCACAGGCTGACGCTCTATCCACTGAGCCAAACCGGTTTCGGCCCTCCTGGTTTCTGATCTAAGTCAGACAACTGGCCATACATACACACACTCTTTTCCCAGATGAAAGCATGTGGTTATACTACCACCAGCGTCACAGCCATTCCCACTTCTAAACTGTGTGAATTTGGGTAGCAGGCTTCTTAACTTCTCTCTAAGCCTTAGTTTCTTCATCTGTAGTGTGGATAATAGTACTTTCCTCATTGTAGCAAGAATTAACTGAAATAATTTCATGTAAAGCATGGTGCTTAGAACATAATAGTATCTTAAATGATATTGTTAGAATTATACTTGAAAGATAATATATTAATAAATGAGAATTCAAATAAAGGAATTCAGTGAAAGTAGCTAGAGAAAGAACTACAAAGTAAACCTATAAAAACCAAGAGAAAGGAATTCAATATAAATTCCAAAATCAGTGAATTAGAAAACAGGAAAAAAACACACACAAATGCACAGCTTTAGGAAAGCAAAACAAGAAATAATTACAGATAGGAAGGAGATTAAAGCATCATAACAACTAAAATATTTACAGGTTCGCCCTAACCGATTTGGTTCAGTGGATAGAGCGTCGGCCTGCAGACTGAAGGGTCCCAGGTTCGATTCCGGTCAAGGGCATGTACCTTGGTTGTGGGCACATCCCCAGTGGGAGGTGTGCAGGAGGCAGCTGATCGATGTTTCTCCTCGATGTTTCTAACTCTTTATCCCTCTCCCTTCCTCTCTATAAAAAATCAATAAGATATATTTAAGAAAATATTTACAGGTGAAATAATATATTTGGGATTTGCTTCAAAATAAGTATGGGAGTAGGGGGAAGTATGAAGTAGGATTGGACATAAGTTTTTCATTGTTAAAAGCTAAGTGCTGGCTACAAAAGAGTTTGTTTTACCATTCTATTTTTAGATATGCTTGAAATTTTCCTTAACTTTAATTTAAAATAGAATACTAAGTATGACTCTATACTAATATGAAAGTCTTGCTGAGATATGTGGTCTTATAGGAAAATCTAAATGATATCATTTAGGAAGGGATAGAAAAACTTAGTATGCCAATAATAGCATGAGAGAAATTTAAGTTATTAAAGACAGAGCCCTCTCTTCGCAACTACAGAGCCAGGCCTCAAAGTTTGGTAGGAGAAATCTTTCAAACCTTCAAGAAATAGATTATTCCTGTTGTTTTTAAATTCTCGAAGCATAGAGAAAATTTTCATTGCTTTCTAGTTTGTTTTATAAAGTTAGCATAGGTCTAAAAATGAAAGTTGACACAGAAAAGAAAACTGTTAATTTATGAATATAGTTATAAAAGTCATAAATCAAATACAGACTTATATTAAAACAATGGATTTTCCCAGAAATACAAATGTATTAGGACATCTATAGATCTGTTATTGAATCAGTAGATCAAAGGAGAAACACTTAACATATTAATAGATAATAAAATGACATTTTGTAAAAATTCCATATTCATTCCTCTTTTAGTAAAAAGGAAATAATCTGACTTTAACATGATAAAACATGTCTAAAATCAAATATTGACATCATATTTGAATGATCTAGCCAGTATATTCCCTACTCAGGATCAAGGTAGTATTTATTAGTGTTTGCTTTATGCTCCATAGACTATGAGAAATTTGGGCTTTGTGCTGTGATGCAAAGCCACTGTAGAATTCGAGGTATGAGTATGACCTGGTCTGATTTCTGTTTTAAGATGATTCTGGCTGCTGTGAAAAGAAGGGATTGCACAGGGAAAATTGGAAAGCAGAAAACCAGTTAGATGGCACTAGATGATGAGGATTTGTACTGAGAGTAGCAGAGGAACTAGAAATAGATTTAAGGTTAATTTCAGAGATAAAATAAGTAAAAATTCTTGACAGATCAAATATGAAAGGAAGAAAATTAGGTAAAGGAAAGAATCAAAAAGAACTTCAGGTTTTTGAGATTGGTAATGTTGCCATTGCCTAAAATTGGGAAGATTAGTTTCTCATTACACTTGAAATAAAATCCTAATCTAACCTTTTTGATAATCTATAAAGCCTTAATACGGTCCCATCCTACCTCCCCATCTCCTTCTCTTTCTGTGGTGTTCACATTCTAGTCACTAAGATCTTTCCTTTGTTTTGAATTCATTAAGTTGATTCCTATCTCAGGTCTTTTGAATCTGAAGCTTTTTCTGTTTGAGGGCTCTAGACCAAACTTTGTCAGAAAACTTTGTCTAGAAACTAGACAGTAAATATTTTACTGGCTTTGTAGGCCATATGGTCTCTGTAGCAACTATTTAAGTCAGCGGTAGGGCAAAAACAGCAGGAGCTCATGTGTAAAAAGAGATAGGCGTGACCAGGTTTGGTCTCTTCCTGGCTATGATTGGCTGTCAGTTTGCCCCTACCTGAAGTCTTGGTGTGATTCCCTCATTTTTTAGGTTCTTCTTGGAGGAGGATTTGGCAAATAAGTTAGGATAAAAAAATCTTAATGCTGAAAACTCTGCTTGTTAGAAATGCAACTTCACTTTTAGAAATTATTTCTAAATGTTTGTCAATGTGCACAAAGGATGGGGACATCCCAGTGGTATAGAAGATCAAATACCCAACCACAGGGGATTTGTACAGTAGAATCCTATGCAGTCAAGAATAATGCATTGAAGGTTATTTAATAATAGAGAACAGGGGTCAGCAAAATAAACCTAAAACCTGTCACCTGTTTTTGTAAATGAAGTTTTATTGGAACACAGCCTCACCCATTCCTTTTACCACTGCAGTGGCAGAGTTGACAGAGACCATATGGCCTGCAAAGCTGAAAACATTTACTGTCTCTGGCCCTTTACAGAAAAAAGTGATAATATATGTAGTATGGTCTAAATGTGTGCATGTGTGTATAGAGAAAAAGACTGAGAAAAATGCACCAAAATAGTGATTTTTATTTTCTTGTTTTTTTTCCCCTTTTGTGTATATTTATTTTTTAAGTTTTTATAATGGACATGCATAATTTTTGTAATAAAAGTTACTCTTTAAATGATAAGGTAGATGAAACCAGTAAGATTTACAAAGGAAGAAAAAACTACCTAAAACATTTATTATAATAAGTTAAATGTAAAGAAAGTTAAGTTAGAGGCAGGAAAAGAATGAATAATAATATCTAGTTTCATGCACACAATCCCACAGGTTATGTCCATTTCAGACTTCAGCATATGATACTTATTCAGGCAGCCATTATTTGAGTTCCTACTACGTGTTATTTGCTATGGGAATACAAAGGTAAGTATGATGCCTGCTCTGAAGATTAATCTGGTAGGGGCAATAGGATGTGCTCAAATAGTAATAAATGCCTTAAGCAATGTAGCAAACGGCTTTAAGAGCTTTCATTCTTGTTAGGTGATAGTTAACACCCAAATAAAGCAGTTGCTCAGTCATGAGTTGTAAGGGATTCCAATCACGTGAGCTAATCTTTTAAGTTTGTTTATGGTGCCTTTTGTTCTTTGGGTTTTTTTTTTAACCTTTATTGTTGAGAATATTACAAATGTCACCCTTTTTTCCCCCATTCCCCCCTCCACCTGGCTCCTGCCCTACCCCAGGCCTTCACCACCCTATTGTCTCTATGTCCATGGTTAATGCCTATATGCATATAAGTTATTTGATTACTCTCTTCCCAGCCTCCCTCCCCATTTCCCTCTGAGATTCCTCAGTCTGTTTCATGTTCTATGCTTCTAGTTCTATTTTATTCATCAGTTTATTTTGTTCATTAGATTCATTGTTCATTTATTTTGATTTTTAGATTCCATTGTTGAAAGATATGCATTTATTGCCATTTTATTGTTCATGTTTTTGATCTTTTATTTCTTCTTCTTAAAGAGTACCCTACAACATTTCATAAAATACTGGTTTGGTGGTGATGAACTCCTTTAGCTTTTCCTTGTCTGGGAAGCTCTTTATCTTACCTTCAATTCTAAATGATAGCTTTGCTGGGTAGAGTAATCTTGGTTGTAGGTCTTTGCTTTTCATATGGTGCCTTTTGATGTAGAGAAGTTTTTGTTTTTAGTTTTACAATCAAATCTATATCAATATTTTCCTTTATGGCTTCTGTATTTTCCAAATAGGTAGCCAAATGTCCTAACTTTATCTTCAGATATAGTGTCATATTTATTCTTTTTTGTAACTGTTTATCTTTTATATTATTTTTCCCATAAATCACCTATATTTTTTAGAGTTGTTTTAAGTTCACAGTAAAATTGGCCCTCTTTCCATGGTTAAAAACAATGAAAAATAGAAGTCTCTATTCTCCTTATAATGTCTATAAATGTCTACTCACACCCAATCTTCTTGGTGAATATACAGCATTTAATTTATTTTTTCCATCTCATTTATCCCTTCTATGCCCTCTTCCACCTCCACCCTTGCTCCCCCTCCCAAATCACTGCACTATTGTCCATGTCCATGAGTTCTATCTTTTTTTTTCTTTTTTGCTCAATCCTTCCCCC
>NW_006291567.1:288825-301322 GCF_000327345.1 Myotis davidii
GATCTGTATCTATGAGTCTTTCTCTAATATGCCACATTTTTGTATTTTGGTTATCTCTGTAGATTGCCCTTTCATTATGCAATAACAGAAACTTCCTTCTTTTCAGTAACAAGTTATAGCTCTATTAATTTATGTCAGTGGATAAGTACCATCATTTACTGTCCTGTTTGTTACTTTTGTTTTCCTATGATTTGGTGAGTAACTTGACAAAATATAATGTTTAACTTCACATGATCATTTAACCAAAGATTTACTATTTTTTAAAATAAGGCAATGAGCCCTGGCCCATATGGCTCAATTGGTTGGAGCATCATCCTCTAAATCAAAAGGTCATGGGTTTGATCCCAGTTAGGACACATCCCTAGGTCTTGGGTTTGGTCCCAGTTGGGGCACATATGAGAGACAACCAATGTCTCTCTCTCTCCGTCTCCCTCTTCCTCCATCTAAAATCAATAAACCTTAAAAAAAATAAGGCAGTAGGTGAAATCTATTTTTTCTAAAGTATTATATAGCAGCACTACGCTATTTTAATTAAGGGAGACTTAGGTCAGATTTTGGTATCTGAAATATTGCTTCATTTTCATAGTGCTAATATTAAACAGCACAATGCACAGCAAAATGTAACTTGTTAACCTGAGCATCAGTAGTCATTAAAGTCAATTTAGATTAATCCTTTAAATTCCAAAAAGGTTATTTCGTTGCTTCTGTTCTTAAGTATTACTTGAATAAAGTTGATGACTGATCCATACAGAGGAACTTCTATTTTGTTTTGAACATCTTAATCTGTTGTACAATAACCATGATGTTTGCTTCTTCTTGACATTTCTAGCCTTACTGCCCTTTTGCAGCATTGTAAGGAGCCTTAAGTAATTCCTTTTGGAAAATGGGAAGGTTCTTGTTCTGATGGAAAACTTTCTAAATGCTAAGAAATTTAGGTATGCATTTTTAATCAAGAGAGTGTACAGTTTCTCAGGCAGAATTCAAAGTTTTATTTTGGATATTTATTTGGGTCCCAGTTGATTCTAATGTATTTAGTTACATAGGATTTCTTTTTGTACTTGAGCAAAATTTTTTATTCTTCATCTTACATTAGGTCATTTATAGAACATTTAGAAAATTTGATATAGCAGAAATATTTATAGAACATTGCCATAAAAATTTGATACAGCAGGAAGGGAGCCCCTGGCCTTTCATGTGGTACCTGTAGCACTAAGCTCCCGTTGTAGATATAGCTTCATCATGAAATTTACGTGTCTACCTCGACTATAGTTTCTTCATCCACAGAGCCAGCTCATTGTTCTGGGGTTTTTTAGAAGCCCTTCAGGTTTTGAGAATTTAGTGATTTTATTAAATTTGTATTGGCAGTGTAAATTAATGTTTGAGTGTTTTGTTGGTTACACATAGACTAAATGTTTGATAAGTAGCACTTTTTCTCACAGCTCTTCATGCTTCTGTCCTTTGGTTTTGTTTAAATGCTGCTATCTTTATACTGTTCTGAATATTGGCATACTTTAAAAAAACATTTTCCAAAGCAAAAATACTTTAGATGAACTTCTAAAAGCTATTAGAGGATGCAGTAAAACATTGTCTGGGAGCTTCACCCCTCTTTCACTTTGGCTTCTTCAGTAAGTGTTCTGTTTGCTCAGTAATAACCTAGGGAGTTGGACTTTTTAATTTCGTTTTTATCAACTAGGAATGTGAGTTTTAGCTATGGGCATTGAAATCTTTAACCTGGTTGATAATTGATGTTCATAACCAATGTAAATTTAAATGTCATTTACTTGCACTTAAGACGGAAAGAATTTGTCCTTACATCACAATCAAAAAGTTTCTTTTGCATGTGGTCATTTTCTTCCCCATAGTTATGAAACTCTTCCTCAATGACAGGGAACACCCAAGACCTGTCTATATATAACCTTAAAATAGTCTTGCGACTATCCTTTGGATTGTGTGTATGAACATTACAAAGGGTTAAATTTCACATATACATCAAAGACATTACTTTAATAGTGCTGACTAGTTTCAGTTGCTTTTAGAGTCACATACTTAAGAAATACTGGCATTTCTCAGGATTCAGAAATAAAATAATGTTCATTTCACTGACTGTGAAAATTCACTGGATTGCTGGGAACCAGGAGTAAATAACTTTTCAACAGGATTTTGCTATCAGCAAATCTGTTTTGGTTTCCTGTTCTGGCCTCTCTACCTATCAGCTACATTAGTGCCCTTGCCATTTGTTTCTCCTTTCTTTTACCACAGGAAAATTGTCAGGCCTCTTTTTCTGGCATTTCAGGACCCGCCTGACAGGAAATTTTCTAATTGCCGGAACAGCTAGTAGGAGAAAACTTTGCAGGGGCTTGGCCTTCCCTTTCTAACTTAAGTTTACGGTCAGAAATTCTTGTATCACCATCATGGTTTCATAGCCATGTTTAAATTTTTGTCTTTTCGTGTTCGCTCTATACAGGTAAGCTTTATTCAACTTCACTAAAGACTAAAATGTTTTAATTGGTGCTAAATATAATTATACTAATTAAACAATTACTTTATATGTTCTTTTAAGAAGCTTTTCAAAATTCGAAACCAGTTTTTATAGAACTTTCAAAGGGTTATTTTTCTGTTTATTAAAAGTAAGCCATTTGTGAGTTTTATACATTTCCAAGTCTGTATGTTTTGTAAACTTATTTTTACATTGGTCTTTTAGAGTTGGAATAACTTTTATCTTCTAATGTTTGTAGTTTGGTATAGTAAAACAGATGACTATAACTCTCAATATTAAATCAGGCATGAACAAAATTACTAATATTTAAGAGACTACTAAAATATAAGCAAATTTTGGGGGGTAGGAGAATATATTAAACCGTTGAACTTAAAATCAGATTTTTGTTGACATTCATTCCTTTTAAAATTTGAGGGTTTTTATCAACTATGTTGAAGTAACTTTAAGCAAGTCATTTTATCTAACTTAGAATAGGCAGTTTTCAAAGCATTACTTTGTTAAAATGTGCTTAGTGAATGGTAATTTGCACTATATTTAATCTAAAATCTTGTGAGATATTTTGCTGTAAGAATTGTGCTATCCTGCTGTTCTGTAAAAAGAATTACTTAAATTTGTTGATTGGGATTCTCGATTGGGAGAAAACTGTGCTTTTTGTGGCAGTGATTAAGAATGTTACTCTGGAAAACCAGCAATGCTGTTTTCTCAAACATGGAAACAAGAAGCTGGCTTGGAAGAATCTTTTAAGACTTTGGTTAAATGAAAAATGCTGAGTGTATTTATCATCCATTACAAGTCAAGTAAATAGGATTTGGTCAAATTATAATCTAGAATAAATTAAAATGTGGTTTATCACCATGGCTTGTATAGCCAGCTTAATTATGTGTTACAGCCAAATAATTTTTATGTATCTTGATCATCTAGAAAATTAGTGTATCTTTTTAAAATGAAACACTACATTATGATACTATAGGTATCTGTGTAGAGAGTGATATTTTAATTTTGAATTACTTTTAAGAGGTAAATAAAGTGTACATTTTTCATTTGTAAGGTCTTTATGTTAAGCCAAAAAATGGTTACATATCCATCATTAGAAAATATTTATTGGCTTTTACCAAGTACTGTTTAAATATTTTACTTCAAACTTCAACAATATTTTCTGACATTCAAAACAATTTAGAAAATACAAATGCCTTAAGAACACACTTCCTGACTCAAGGGAGTGGAGGAAAAAGGAAATTCTGTATACAAGGCAGGGCATAATGCCAAATGTTGAATCATTCTTTAAAATCAATTAATATCACCCAGTTTGTTTTCTTAATATTAGCATGTTCCACCATTAGATTTTCTATAACTCAAATAAACAGCATTGATTTGTTTTGTTTTTCTGTAATCTTCTTTACATTTTAAGAACAAAATCGTATTTTTTCTCTCTCAGCATGAAAAAAATTTTGTTTTTCCTTTAAAGGGTGGACCTTAAAGATCATTTAAGAGGGAACTTACAGACCTTTTGTTGGTCCTAGGAAACAAACAAGGTGGCTTTCTATGTGACTAGAAGAACACCAAAAGATTTGCCTATCCATGAATTTTCTTCTGCCACTTTTCTGTGATGTCTAAAATGACATTCTTCACAGAATTTCTAAAATTATGTATTTTTAATTGAATTGACTCTCTGTGAGGGACCATGTCTCAGCAGGTATCTATCCAGGAATAAATCTTTGAAACCCTAGGTAAATTTCTAGAGGGCAGATACTCTTCTTTATTTTAGTATCTCTAACAGCTAGCATAGTATCTGGCCCATAATCTGAATTGCCTTCTAACAAAAAGGAATGGGCCTAAGATAATATGGCATAGAACAGAAACAGTTTCATTGGGACCAGGCAATCAAAAAGAAGCAAAAGTATGAGAGCCACTTAAGCCTTAATCCCCTCTCGGACCTGTTCTTCTCTTCCTCTTCTTCATGTGCTCTCTGTTCCAGAGACACTTATCTCCATGTGTACTCCCACACTGGCCCTTGCACTGTCTTGTCCCTTTGCCTGAAATGTTCTTTCCCCAGGTGGTTGACTCCCTCACCTCCTTCAAGTCTTTGCTCCAACAGTACCTGTTCAAATAAAGCCTGCCCTGGTGCCTTTATTTAAAATTGCAACCCCCCCCCTTACCACCCTTGCGCTTCTGGTCCCTGTTACCCAACATAATATATTTTTTCTATCGTATGTATCATGTTCTAACATGAATAATGATAATTTATGACGATAATATTTCCCCCACAAATGCCAGAGATTTTAGTCTTTTTCATTTATTGTATAGCTCAGGCACCTAGAAGAATGTCTGGCATGTATTAGGTACTCAATAAATAAATGTTTAAATGGGTGGATTCTAATTCATAGCTTGAGGGTATTGAACGCAGTCTCTGGGTGGCAAATGTTGAAAGTGATGGGAGTACAGACAAGTGATACATTTTTATGATATAAACCAGCTGCCAGCCTCACAATATTGCCTATAGCTAGACTTTTACTTATCAAAAAACAAACTTTTTACATATAAAAGTATGTAATTGATTATAATTTTTAAATACGTAAAATAAAGTTTTTATGGTAATGAATGGGCAGGTATACATGTGTCATTTATTTGAATTTTTTAAATTTATTGGGGTGACATTGGTCAACATGTATCACTTAAAATATAGTTGTGCTGGAGAATGTAAAAATACGTGAACCTCACAGGGTAATTATAATGGATATAACTTAATATCTTTGCTCAGTTTCTCTTTTTAAAATATATTTTATTGATTTTTTTTTACAGAGAAGAAGGGAGAGGGATAGACAGTTAGAAACACCTATGAGAGAGAAACATCAATCAGCTGCTTCCTGCACACCCCCTCCTGGGGATGTGCCCACAACCAGGGTACATGCCCTTGACCGGAATCGAACCTGGGACCCTTCAGTCCGCAGGCTGACGCTCTATCCACTGAGTCAAACTGGTTAGGGCTATCTTTGCTCAATTTCATTGACAAAATTCTTTTTCCATAAAATTATAGTGGTTTCATTGAGTACTTAAAGGCAAAAACACAATTTTACAAACTGTCAGACTGTAGTTCTGTATTTTCGTGTGACAGGTGTATGTCAATAACAGGTAATTTAGTAAGATAAGTTTGTCATATGCAAATGTAAGTCTGCCCTTGGGTTATCAATGCCTTCAGAAATTGGAGATTTGTTTCTGCATCCATGTCCTTGGATTTACAGGTATGAGCTAGTGGAACATCACATTGTTGCTTTTCTGCCTGTTGTACAAGGTTGCCCAAGCATTAGTAATATGTCCTAGTTGAACCTCAGATTCATTTCTAAAATACTTATGGTTTTAAAAAAAAGTAAATATAAAATAAAATTCTTCGGGTTCCATAACTTGAAAAATTGGTGATATTAAGCACAATCTGGTCACCACGGATATTTTACCTATTATGCTACTATGACTTCACATATACATAAAAGTAGATAGAATTATAGTTTGCTGATGTGCTTAGTAAAAATTGAACTTGGAAGGAACAGAAAAATGTATTGAGGATAAAACAGTGACACGTTTTTTGGAACTTGAGCCATAGGCATTGTCTTTTTCCTCCACTCCCAAGAACATTTTTTGTACTTTCTGAGCCCCAATTTAGAAAAGGATTTTTAAAATTCCAGTTTGTATCCTCACAGAGATTTGGAATGATTGCATTCACTTTGGGTGGGGGGATATGGTAGGAAGTGGAGGAAGGTGCTATTTTTTAAAAAAGAAACATTAAGAAAAGGAGTACTTTATTTATTTAAACATAAAATTTGCCAGAATACAAAGTTCAGTATAAGGGTAAGAAAATAAAGTCAGAAAAATAGAGACAGGTAATAGGAGGAAAAAGATAAGTGACATAAAGGATTCAATTCCAAACATATAATTTCCAATTAATAAAGGAGCTGCGAAGAGAGAAACCCTGGATGGTAGGAAATTATCAAAGAAATGTTCGCGTTCCCCAGAGTTAAGGAATTCAGGTCTTTTGATTATAAAGGTTCACCAAGCATTTAGCATTCTGAAGGAAAAAAGACCCGTATTTACCGGTATCTCACTAGTGTGGCATTTCAGAAGTATAAGGACAGAGAAAAATCTTAAAGTTTCTGGAAAGAACAACCAAGTCACCTACCAAAATGTTTATATCAGGCTCACCCGTCTCAGCAGCATCCCTAGTTGCTAGAAGGCAATGGACCAATGGCGTTGACATTCTGAGGCAAGGTTGTTTTTATTCTAGAATTTGGTACCACGCCAAACTATGCAAACGTGAAAACAAAATAAAGACATTTTCAGATGTTCAAGGTTCAGAAAATTTTCTTCCACATCACCTTTCTTAGGAAGTTACAAGGGAGTAATCCAAGAAAGAGAAAGACATGGAAACTAAAAATAGTGGATTCAACCAGGAAAGAGATATCCCAAGATAATAGCTGTGCAGCACGAGCTAGAAAACAACCCATCCCACTGGGGCGGGAGGGGGCGGGGAAGAGAGGGCTCTCAGAAGAATGAAAAGTATGGTTAAGGGCTAAGAAAAGATTAAGAATAATGATCAAATTAATGTCTCCCTCCACACAAGAATGATTTGGGGCTGTTAGAAACAGGAAAAATAGAAAATTACAAGAAATCTAGTGAAACCAAAGTTGAAGTGTATCATGAATTTAAATATTTGAAGAAGTGTTGTTATTTTTAAGTCCCCTTGGATTATTATTCTGGAAGTCACTATTATAGGTCCATGTGTAAAAGGAAATTTAATATACTTCCTAGCCTGTGTTTGACCAATATATTGTCATGAAAATATGGATGCTGTTGTATAAACTTTCAGTTTTTAGAATCAGGCTGTAGAGAAAGCATGAAGGATTTGGTTGTGGTTACAGGAGAGAATGTTAATTGTCTTAATGTTAATAAAAATGTAAAAATACAGCTAGCAGCATGTGGGGCGGGGGGGAGGAATTCCAGAGAATTATGGGCACTATTAGCTTCCTTTTACAAAGTAAAGAATTAGGATTCTATAAAAAAAACTGATAGAAAAGACAAGAGGTTTATGTAAAAGTAATATAATTATCAAACAGCAGGGAGGAAGATAATGGAAGGAAGGGGCATAATATAAGTTAGTCCATCTTTCTTATTTTTAAATTAGTAGGCATTGTCTTAAGTTAACAAATTAAGAACTAATGTAAGTGCTGAAAGGACTAATTTTTTTAAAAAGCTACGTTTGGAGATAAGGAGAGACTTTCTTTTTATCATAAGCTATTCTGTCACTGGTTTGTCACGTGCATGTATGTATTACTTTTGATTAAGAAAAATAGGGAACAGAAAATAACCCAGGTTGGCAGGCTACATGTAAGGGAATGTTGGGAATAATACCGGAAGAGAAGGTTGAGGCCATATTGTAGAGGGCCTCAAATGCCAAAGTGAAGCAATGCATTTAATTAGAGAAAATTTGGAGGAGTTTTTGAGTCGTCTGGTCATATGTCTACTTTTAGAAAATGAATTTGTCAGGAGGATGAATTTTATTGGCAGTGGCAGAAAGGGGCATGTTGAATAACCAAGCTAATTTCAGTTTTCTACAGGGAAGATGATAAAGGATTAGACCTGGATGATATTGGAAATAGAAAAAAAAAGAAAAGTATTCCCATTACCATGCTTGATACATTGTATGTGTTCTAGTATATGTTTATTGAATGAAGGAATCAAAGGGAGACTGTTTTTAGTAACTTTTTGACAGAAGAAAGGAAGGGTAGACATAAGATGAAATCTTTCTTGAATAGTAACTGCTATTTATTTTGAGATCCATAGCCTGATCATAGCCTACACTATGAGAGTAAGGCTTAATCCTGTATGCCTACAACAAAATACAAAACTTTTCTATTTTAGTGATCCTTTCCTGCCTGTGTTGCATCTTTATTTGTGACAGACAATTGTAGGTATTTGCTGTGAAATATAAGATGATAAAATATTACAGCCTAATAAGTCACATCCCATTTACGCAATAAAGAACAGTGGTAAAACAGAGAACATTACATAGTATAGTTCTTCACAGCCTCATGACTTAAGGACATTGGATTCCTGTTAGACTCTTGAACAGATAGTTGTTGTTTTTTTCCCATAGGAAGCTAACTGACACATGCTAGAATCCAATCCATGAACTTGGTTTCTAGACTAATCTACTAATCTTCAAAGTGTGAAGTAACAGTACTTTGGGGTACAGAAAATAAAGAAGAAAACTTCTTTATAGTTTCATTTCCATGTATAATGTATATAATTTAATACTACAAAAAGTACATGTATATAATTTATAAGCTAACAAGTATACAAATATTGGGTATATGCTAAATTGTTATTACTAATAAGGATGTGCTACCAAAAGTTCAGAGACTACTTCTCTAATCGTTTAGCTAACTGACCCAAGAGATACATACCAGTTACAAAGACGAGGGGAGTAAGTTAGTTTGTTACTGTCACTGGTCTTGGTGGGGAACCACCAAGAGCCTCTGAGAGTCTCAGCGTGGTTGTAATGCTAAGAGCTTTGTTTTAGAGTCATTAGAGGTCAGAAGATCTGGAATTGAGCCCTAAGTCTGTCAGTTACTGGCTTGTGATCTTTACTTAATCTTTTTAAACTTCAGACTGTACAGTATTCAAATCATTTTGCCTTTTAAAAATCTCTGTTTTCTAGTGGTGAATTGAGGGAATCAGTAGAGAATTCTGAAATGTTTTTGCTTGCTCTGGGGAGTACTCCACTGTGTTATCGTCACTTCTCTCTAACACTGATATGTAGTCAAAGATTTGTCGTGAAGCATAAATGTTAGATAAAAGGTGGAAAAGCGCCCTAGCCGGTTTAGCTCAGTGGATAGAGTGTCAACCTGCGGACTGAAGGGTCCCGTGTTTGATTCTGGTCAAGTGCACATGCCCAGATTGTGGGCTCGATCCCCAGTAGGTGGCATGCAAGGGGCAGCCAATCCATGGTTTTCTCTTATCATTGATGTTTCTATCTCTTTCTCTCCCCCTCTCCCTTCCTCTCTGAAATCAACATGCATATATACATACATACATACATACATGGTGAAAAAGCATCTAACCTGGGCTTGATACATGGTAGGTACTTTTAATAAACATTTGCTGGATTTTAATCTAAATCTTAATCAATTGCACATATACATTGGGGTGGGGTTGTTTGTTTTTTTAAAGTTTTTTTAAACTTGCTTTCCTCTTTCCTAATGTAGCTATGAGCAGCTATCATTCTCAGGCCCTTATACATTGGTCTCATTTGGAGAAAAGTGCCCAGGAAAGGCGGTCGAATCATAGAGTCAGCTGATGCTAGATTCTCCTCTAATGCCTACTGCACAGGATTGTTGTGAGAATGAAAGGAAATAATGCATGTGAAATGACAAAGGACTACACCCTATTAGGGGATTGTTTTATTATTGTTGCCAAAGTTTTGAGAGAGTCTAAAATGATTAAGCTGCCTAAGTAATAGGACAGTCCACAAAATACAGCTTCTGACTTACAGGGTAAAATGGTGGGCCTGGATTCTTTTTTTGTCCTCTTACAGAAGCGCTCTCTCTCGCTCTCTCTCTCTCTCTCTCTCACTCCTTTTATAATTCTCACCCAAGGACATTTTTCCATTGATTTTCAGAGACAATGGAAGGGAGGGGGAAAGACAGAGGGAAACATCAGTGTGAGAGAGACATATCAATTGGTTGCCTCCTGCATGTGCCCCATCCCTGGTACCAAGGTACATGCAACTGAGGTACATGCCCTTGACCAGAATCAAACCAGTGACCGTCAGTCCTCTGACCTATGCTCTATCCACTGAGCCAAACCAGCTAGGGAGAGCTTATTTTCCTTTTACTGCTCGTTTCAAAAGCTACCACATTAGGATACCCTGCTATATCTTTTTAAGAAATCTTTGTAATTCCCTATATGTATTGCCAATATTCTGTGAATGTCTCAGAAAATGTTGATTGATCTCAAACATTTATATGGAATATGATAATAATAAAAATAATTGTCTATGTGTAACACATTTAAATTCTACTAATAATTTGTATGCACTACAAAAAATATTATTGTAGGCAAAAAGAAGAAAAGAAAAAAATGTGGTAGGCTGGTATTTGTCCCTGACATTTAACTTGAAAGTAATATTTGCTTGGCATACTAGTATGTTTTCTGTTTACTTGGTGGATCAGTAAAGGTGGTTTGTGTATGTTAATGTGAGGATTTCTAATATGACTTGCTAAAGTTATATTGCTTGATTTATGCCTGGAAGAAGTAGTTCTGACTCTGTTTTTTCCCTTTATTTTTGCATCAACAGGAAGAAGGCAGTATCAAAGAAATTGCAATCACACATCATGTAAAGGAAGGACATGAAAAGGCAGATCCTTCCCAATTTGAACTTTTAAAAGTATTAGGGCAGGGATCATTTGGAAAGGTAAGTCAAGAGTATGTGTTTTTTTAAAAAGTTGCTTCATGGATTCATGTATATTTCATATGGATGGGGAACAGAAATATTTTATGAAATACACTGATCTCCCTACAAGCAGTATTTTCTCTGTGTTTTCATATTTCTATCAATAAGTGTGGGAAAGTTAACAAAGTCATTCAAAAATACATTGGAAAGTTTCATCAATTGGCAGTATTTACTTCATATTTACTTTATCTTCAAATCCATATGGCCTTTAATCACTTCTTGAGTGATTAAAAATCCCAGAATGTTCCCTGGATACACTGGCCTCTTTGAATCCTTGTATAGAATTGAAAGGTAATCTTGCAGTGCATCTCTGTCTTTCCTTCACAGTCTCCCTAATACCAGCAGGAAGTGAATGGGTATTTCCAAGAAACTAGTGTAGGGGTTACCACTTACAAGTTTGGAATTGGGGGGAATTATAGTTTATCTTCAAAATGAATGCAAGCATTGCATTCTATTAATGATCTCCGTGTTTGTTTTTAATATTGAAACTATTTCCCAGTCTGCCAGGTGTGTGGCTCAGTAGTTGAGCTTTGACCCATGAACCAGGAGGTCATGGTTTGATTCCCAGTCAGGGCACATGCCGAGTTGCAGGCTCAAACCCCAGTGTGGGGTGTGCCGGAGGCAGCCAAACAATCTCTCATCACTGATGTTTCCATTTCTCTCTCCTTCTCCTTTCCTCTCTCTGAAATCAATAAAAAAAAAAATTCCCAAAACCACCAACTAAAAATTGTTCCAGCAGATGTAACATCTTTATCAGTTTTCTTTCAGTATTCCTTGTCCCCCTGCCACACACCTCACAAATACTTCCTGCACTCCAATTTGAGGACTTCAGTATTATAATTACTACTACTTGATCTCTCTAGTCCCTTTCACAGCAACAGGAAAATTCTGAGATTGCATTCAACTTTCACATTGCAGGGCTTCCTTCCCACCTCTCTGTGAAGGAAACATTTGAAGATATACTTTGCAAGCTTCAAAACAACACCAGTTTAAGCTCTCTTATATATTTTTATGGGACTAGTTAGCAATTCTTGGCTAACACAGGTAATTTGTTTTAGCTGTTAACATCTTTCAAATCCAAAGTGATGCTTTTAATCCAAATATAGATTAGCCAGCAGAACATAATAGTTGTGAGTTTAGGCTACTTACTTGCTGTGTGTGCTAAACCTCTAGGAGCCCCCTTTTTTCCTTCTAGTTAGTCATTTAGTATTGAAGTTCTTCGAAGTTCTCATTCTCAGCTGCCTTCTCACTCTACTCATTACTAATTTCTCTATGCTCCCTATCTTAATTATAACCAATATATACTCGATGTAACAGATTTGTATCTCCAATCCTTTTAGTCCTCCCTTCCCTTCCCACACCCCCCCACTACCAATCTGATCCATCAGAAAGTCCTGTGGATTTAGTAAAGATTCCTCCAATCATGCCTGTCCTCTCCTCCACTGCCACTCCTTCAGTCTATGCACCACTATTTCTCCCTGGACTCTTGAAAGTGCTCCT
>NW_006291567.1:301364-302342 GCF_000327345.1 Myotis davidii
ATTCCTTATCCACAGCACTCACCACAATTAATAGCTTTTCATTTTAATTATTTGTTTATTGGCTATCTCCCCCAATAGACTATATATTCTATGAGTTCAGTGGCCATGCTTTGTACCATGTCTCAGCATTGAAATGGAA
The DNA here is from genome assembly GCF_000327345.1 of Myotis davidii. Classification (NCBI taxonomy): domain Eukaryota; kingdom Metazoa; phylum Chordata; class Mammalia; order Chiroptera; family Vespertilionidae; genus Myotis; species Myotis davidii. The sequence continues at coordinate 301,504 of NW_006291567.1, forward strand.
ACACAGTAGCTAGCATATAATTCTAGAAAGGAATTAATGAGTAAATAATAGTCCTGACCTCATAGGGTTGTAGTAAGATATAAGGCCAAATATATAACATCTGCAATGAAATTGCATTATGCAATGTATACAGATAAACCCAAATAGAGGGATTTATTTCTATACATTAAGATTTTCAGGGAACATATTATTTAGTAAGTTTCCTGGGGTTAGCATGCTTCTCCCTTTATTTAAATACCTTACTATAAATAGCAAACATAAAAAAAGTCTCCTTCCTTACTCACCCTAAAAAGCCACTCCAAGCCAAGGAAGCAGGGATGACCTGTCAGCCTAGAATAGCTTCATGGAGGAGTTCGAAAGGTCAGAAATGCTCTGGTGGGGGAAGATCTGATGGCATCTGGGACTGCTGTTCCTGCTATGTTTGACAGGCCAAAGGGACTGGATTAAGAGGGCACTGAGCAGGAGCACAAAACTGGACTGATGGCTTGGTTCTTGTCTCAATGCCTTCACTGTAATACTAGTCAAATCATTTAACCACTCTAATCCCTAGCTTGGGCAGCTGTAAAACAGGAATTACTTAGTAGGTCTACCTCCCCAAAATTATCGTGATGGTGTATTAAAAAAATTCTTGTGAAGAAGGTTCTTTATAAACTAAGAAGTGCTGTAAAGTGTTAAGAATGTGCTTTTAGCTGGGCCGGTATGGCTAAGTGACTGAACGTGAACCTATGAACCAGGAGGTCATGATTAGATTCCCAGTCAAGGTACATGCCAGGGTTGTGGGCTTGACTCCTTTGAACTTCATTCCATCCATAGGAACCACTCTGATTAAGAATGCTTTT
>NW_006291567.1:302376-307968 GCF_000327345.1 Myotis davidii
CTGAAAAAGCTGGAAGGAGCTAAAGAGTGGTGCATGGTAAAGGGGGTTAAGGGGAGTGGCTTAGGGAGAGAAACACACTGTATCAGGGTTTCTGTGCAAATTCTAGTACTCTTCAATCAAATTGAAGTCATTGCCCATTACCTTTAGCACAGTTTCTCAAAGTGAGGAACTCTGCTTTGCCCTAGAACCAGTTGAATCTGTGTGTGTGTGTGTGTGTGTGTGTGTGTGTGTGTGTGGTTTCTAAATTACAGCATAGAACCTTGAAGGCCGCTAATGCAGATAATTGAGAGCTGACCCTAAATTAATTCTTGATTGTAATTGTTTCTTCTTCCTGTCCGTGGCAGCATAATAACACTGCTAGAAAAGAATGGATAGGAGAAAAAGAATTCATATTCAGATCCATTTGCAGGTCTGTTTAAAGGTTTGATGTAAAAAAAATCGTGAAACTAATGGTCAAAATGAGAAGAGCTTTATTGATAGATTTGCATTATAGATGTTGTAGCATATCCATGAACTATTTAGAGTGGGTGTGATTGGTTTTATATAAATCCCATACTATATGTAGAAAGGAGCTAAAAATATTTGGAAAATGAAGATGCTCAATAACATACCTAGGAATTGTGGTTCTTCATATTTAGATATATGTGATTCATTTTTAAAAGGTAAGTGCTTGCTAAGTTACATTTATATGTTAACATGCTCTTTGGGATTTAACAAACAACAAAAGAAATATCAGAATCTTTCTAATAATAAATGATATAGCAGAATTCTTATTTTAAAATAGTATAGTTTGTGAAACTTTGTAAAATTTATTTTATCTTATTTAAATACAGGTTTTCTTAGTCAAAAAAATCTCAGGCTCTGATGCTAGACAGCTTTATGCCATGAAAGTATTGAAGAAGGCCACTTTGAAAGGTAAGTACTGCTACTATTTGTAATGTTCATGTAATATAAACAAACTAAGGTCTCAATAGCCCTCATGTGACTCCTAGGCCAATTACATTCTGAATCTGTTTCTGTTACCATATTTGAATTTAAACTTTCTTTCAGTGAATTTTTTCTACTGGGTTAGGAATCATCTGAATAGTGAGAATGGGAGTTGCCATGTTATAGAAGAATTATTATAAATTCTCTTGGGCTTTAGACAAGTAGAAGTTTATAAGATTAAAACTGGATTTGATACATCTTAAATTAATACAATTATTTTAATGTTTTGAAAACTTACTATTTTACTGGATGCAAAATAGATTTTATTCTAAGGACACCTGGTCTCCAAGTAAGTTTTTATTCCAAGTCTCTTAATTTTGAAAAAATGTAATGTAGAATTTGGCTCTTATAGTTAAGCAGTCATTTAGAAGAAGTTGTACATAGATATTTAAATGCTTAAGTCTTCCTTTTATTTAGTAGTAGTAGTTATTTTACCATAGAGTCTCTAGTTTTATGTATTGATTCCTAACATCATTTTTCCTCTTCAATTTGTCTGTCATTTCTAAAACTTTTAAAATATTCTGGAGGAACATTAGTGATAACCATTTATTATTCTTCCCAATGAGTCACCTACCCTGGGCATTATCATCGTTCCAAGAAAATTCACCTTCCTCTATAAACATCATCCTTTGCGTTCTTTCTCTTGCTCCCTTCTTGAATGTATTTTGTTTCTTACCTAGTCTCTACCCACTGCCTTACTACTTAACTTGGTTCATTCTAGGGCCAGAGAGTTAAATTATATCCTCAGTGCCCTATTTGATAGCACTACTTTTATAACTTTGTACTCATGAATACCATGTTATAAAACTGCATAGATGGAACTTATGTAAGTATTCATTCACAAAATCAATAAAAGTATTTTGTTTTCATATATATAACAGGATTTGTATTGTATATATGAAAAAGAAACTATGAAACTCAGAGAAACCTGAAAGATACCAGGAAAAGAAATAAATGCCAATTCCTTTTAGAGAAAGCTAATTGTTGTTAAGAGTCTTGATATTCCTCTAGCCATCTAGTTAGCTCCATATCCTTAATATTCCAGTTGCATTTTTCCTTGAAATACTCAAAATTTCATTTGAAAAGCATACATCTCAAACAGTAATCTAAAAAAGATGACAAAGGAACAATCTTATCAGATTGAAAGCTTATTTAAAGCAGTTATAATTCAGTGTGTTATTGGAAGAGAATAATACAGACATATAAATTAGTAGAACAAAATAGGACAAAAAGCCTTAGCCGGTTTGCTCAGTGGATAGAACTCTGACCCATGGACTGAAGAGTCACGGGTTTGATTCCATCAAGGGCCACTACCTTGGTTGCAGGCTTGATCTCCGGCCCTGGTCAGGGCTCGTGGGGGAGGCAACCAATCAATGTGTCTCTCTCAAATTGATGTTTCTCTCTCTCTGTCTCTCCCCCTCCCTTCCACTCTCTAAAAAATCAGTGGAAAAGATATCCTTAGGTGAGGATCAACAACAACAAGAAATAGTACAAAAGTATTTATATTAAATTTTAATGTGTTTTTTACAAAAATGTTGAATATGCCCTTGCTGTATGACAAAGCCAGGCATATAGAATAATGGGAAATTAAATATTTATTTCATAAATTTTGTCTGAAATACTCCTGAGCAACCTGGAAAAATTAAGAGTCTTCTCTTAAATCCTATCCTATATAATAAAAGGCTAATATGCAAATTGACCGATCAGCAGAACAGGTGGTGGCTATGACACACACTGACTACCAGGTGGCAGACACTCAACGCAGGAGCTGCCCTCTGGTGGTCAGTGTGCTCCCACAGGGGGAGCACTGCTCAGCCAGAAACCGGGCTCACGGCTGGTGAGCACAGCGTCCTCTACAGCAGAGCTAAGGACCCTTCAGGGATATCCAACTGCCAGGGAGTGGGCCTAAGCTGGCAGTCAGACATCCCCCAAGGGGTTCTGGACTGTGAGAGGTTGCAGGCCGGGCTGAAGGACCCATCTCCCAGTGCACGAATGTCGTGCACCAGGCCTCTAGTATGTATATAGATTCTTATAAAATAGCAGTGCTTTACCTATCCTCCCTATCCCAATTCTTGACTCCCAGAAACAATGACTTTCACCTCTTTAGCTGCTTCTCCTGCCATTTACCTCCATATTCAGTACTTTTATATTGCAAATTTTTTTACTGTTTTCATTTGGAGACATAACCTACTGGTATCCTAATATGGAAGATTAGGATTTAGTTTCCCTATACTTCTATCCTCACACAATTTCCCTCTTCATGTTTTGTTTTCATTATTGCAGCTTTATAAAAATTGTTCTGAGCCAAATGATATACTGGAGTCACATTTCCTTCCCATCTTTGCTGTGTTAGATCTCCTTTTCTAAATTTTGTATCTACCTGTTTCTCGGTTTTCTTTCTTAGTTTTGGTGGAACACATCTTCTAGTAGCTACCTCAGAAAGGGTGAATGGATGGTAAATTTTTTTGTGAACTTGCATTTCTGAAATGCCTTTATTCTACCTCCTCACTTAATCTATAATTTAGCTGGGTGTAAAGTTCTAGGTCAGAAATAATTTTCCCTCAGATATTTGAAGGCATTGTTTCCATTGTTTTCTAGTTTCCTGTGTTGGAATTATGAAGTTTATTGTAATTCTGATTTCTAGACCTTTGTGTGTATGCTGCTTTTCCTCTTTGGAAGTCTTTAGAATCAATCTACTCTTTATCCCCGGTGTTCTGAAATTTGTTTAGTAGTACATCTTATTGTGAATTTTTAAAATTCATCATACTAGATATGGGATGTCTCTTTTGATTTAGAAACTCATTTCTTCAGTTTTAGGAAAGTATCCTAATCCTTCTATTGATTTTTTTTGTTTGTTTGTTTCTATCATATTTTTAATTTTCTAGATTTTCCTTGTTCTCTAAGAATGTTTTGTAAAACATTTTATTGTGATAAGTGTCAAACATTTACAGAAAGAAACAGAAGGATATAAAGAACCCCATATACCCTTCTTTCTGCTTCAATATTTCTCAATTCATGATATTTAAAGCAAATGCCAAACATTGTATAATTTCTTCCATAAATATTTTAGTATGTATCTCTAAAAGACAAAGACTCTTGAAAGAAGTACTAAAATTCTATCATATACCTAAAAATTAATGTACAGATAGTGTTCAAATTTCCAGTTGTCCTTGTTATTATAATTCATTTTCTTTTTTGCAATTGTTTGAATTGGGATCTATGTAAGATCTGTATTTTGCAATTGGTTTATATCTCTTTAAGTCTTTTAACCTATAAGCTCTGTCTCCATTTCTTTTTGTGGTTTTTTTTTTTCATTGTACTGTACTTGACAATACTGCTTCTTTTGCCTCTACCTCTTTGAAAGCTTTTTGTTTCATGGGTGCCATATGGTCTTCAATCTCTTGGTGGATATAAATTATAAGGTTGAATTTTGTTTTGTTTAAATTTTCTTCTGTCTTTACATTGTCTCTCTTTTACTTTATTTCTTTTTTTCTGTTTATTCAGATAGTTTCTCATATTAAAGCCTTTTTCCTCAAATGCCTGGGGATCCTTTGCTATCTTTTCCTTGCTTAAGAGTGAAATAGCAAAAAGCTAATTGGAAAGGATTCTATGGCAAGAATTACTCATCGGCTTCCTTCCCTTAGGCTTAGATTTTAGCTTTCTCTGATCTGTTGTGTGAGTTACCACTTACACATCTTCTGCTACTGCTTCCTCTCCTGTTCTCTGTCCTTGTGAGTTTGTGCATAATTTTTCCATTATTGTAATCTCAATGGCGTTTTGGAATAAAACATCCATGTTTTACCAGAAGTCTTTTTCCATTCTAAAATTCCTATTAATACAATAAATGGGGTCAAATAAAAATCAATAGCGTTAGCTTGAGCTTGTGGGGGGTTTTCATCCTAATAAAATAGTAATTGGGCCTAAAAGGTTTTGTAAGCCATTGTTTAAAGCATTTCTTAATATATCACCCTAAAAACATAAATAGCACTTCTTCTTGTTCACTCTCATGTTTAAGCCAAGAGGCATTTAAAAACTAATAACTAGTATGTGAGAAAAATTATTTCAGAGGAATGTAGTTGCTTTGCCAGCAACAAGACAGGATTAACAAAGTCTATATTAAGATTTAGAGTTTAACCAATATAAAACATCCTTTTTCTTCATTTTAAAAACAGCTTTATTGACTTGAAACTAATACAAAATAATATCAATTGTAAACTGTAATTGAGAAACATAATTTAAAAAATAAAAATAAATTAACTTAAAATTAAAAATATTTAAAAAAGAAAATAGCTTTATTGAAGTTTAACTGACATATAATCTATCTATATAAAAGCCTAAGCAACCATCACAACCGAACAGACAACCGAACAGGCTGCGTGGGGCGACCAGGACAGCAGGGGGGTTAGTGAAGGACAACTAAACGACTGAGCAGCAGGCTGCATGGAGTGACCCAGCCGGCAGGGGGTTAGTGAGGGGCGACCAAATGACCAAGCAGCAGGCTGCGTGGGGCGACCAGGCCGGCAGGGGGGCGGGGCATTGGGAGCAACCAGGCTGGCAGGGCGGGAGGCAGTTGGGGGCGATCAGGCCGGCCGGCAGAGGCAGTTA
>NW_006291567.1:307984-327877 GCF_000327345.1 Myotis davidii
TGAGAGGTGGTGGGGGGGGGGGGGGGGGGGGCAGTTAGGGGCAATCAGGCAGGCAGGCAGGTGAGCAGTTAGAAGCCAGTGGTCCAGGATTTTGAGAAGGATGTCATGGATTGGAGAGGGTGTAGGCTGGGCTGAGAGGACCCTCCCCCTACCCCATGCATGAATTTCATGCACTGGGCCTCTAATAAACACATAAAACATGCTTTGTTATAAACCAGTACATCCTAATCAAAATTCCTGATTATAGGATGATTTATATTTGTCACTAGGTCTTTAACTAAGTAAAAGAACCAATATTATAATTATTACACAGTTCTACCTCAGACAAAATGAAAGAATTCTTTAGTGAGTGACTCTCACTGCACATTTTCAACTAGACAAAGTCTCATCAGTGTTACATATAAGGAAGTTATCTCCCAAGATAATCGTAACAAAAAGAAATCATCTTGTTCTAGCCTCTCATTTTATAAAGAAGGTAGCAGGAAGTTTCTGAGCAGTGAAAGGATTTGGCCATGGTAACCCATCTAGATATTAGCATGGCCATTAAACTATAGTTTTTGACCCCCAGGTAATTATTGTTTTCATTATGGTAGAATAGTAGAAATGGAATATAAACTTATTGCTTACTGAACAGAAGAGTGATTTCTAAGTGATAAATTTTGTAAGATCTGTATAATATTTTTAAAGATGTAGAAATTTGGAATCCAGCATTAAGGTAATAGGAACATAATCCAAGTTTGTAGCAGTGGAAAGGGGGCAGATTTGGGCTAGACAGGGACACAATTATCAGCAGGCCTAGGTGATGAACCTCATTCACATAAATAATAGAAAGGACCTGTTGTATATAAGACACCAGAGTTGTAATGATAGGACAAGATAATGAAATCAGAGGTTGGTATTGAATTTGATACACTAGCTGGACAAGTCAGTGAAAAAGAGCTACATAGACATTGAGAGCAATCAATTTCTATTCCTGATTTGACCATTTTCAGTCACTGGCACCAAAATCCCCCAGTTGGAAGTGGAAAACTAGTAGACAGGGAAACAGGATTTTTTAAGCTTCTTTGTTTATTTTCCCCAGAGGTCTTATTTCTGTGTTTTAAATATCTGTGGTCACCTTAAATTGAAAGGAAAACCAACTCATCTTTCTCTCTGACCCCCTCCAAAAAGATTCTCTTTACCATTCTTTTTATTTAAACTTTGGCACAACCATTCAGTCACCCTGGCTTGAAAAATAGAAGTTATCTATGATTTATCCTTATTATGCAACAGAAAAAAAAATAAAACTTTAAAGAATGATCATTTTCACCTCTTAAATCCATTGAGCTACCAACACAAGTATACTGCTTCTCAGATTGTATTGTAATCATTTATTTACTTGTCAGTCATTCCCACCAGATTATGAGCTTCTTGAACATTACTTATTTGTATTTGCTTCACAGTGCCTGGCATATAGAATTGCTCAGGAAAATGTTTGGTTTATAAAAGAGAACTGCCTATAGGGTCACATGTAAATTCTTCCTGGCATTTCAAATTGTTCATAATCTGTATCCTCTCTACTCCACCTCCCCACTTTCCACACTGTTTTGGTTCCTTCCTGTTCATCATGCATGCCTTTGTGTTCCTGCTAGCGGTTGGTATTCCATACCTGGACTTTTCTTCTCTAGGCCCAGTTCTTCCCACCAACCTAAATTCCACTCTAAAAGTCCCTAACCCTACCTTTTCCCTCTAGCCTTCCTATATAAGTAACACTGATCTTTTCCTTTTCTGAATTCCTATGCTACATATTGCTAGTAATAAATCATTTTACCTCTTTATCATATCAACCATTTAATTGAAGATCTCTTATATACCAGAATCTGGAATGTACAAACCTCATCTCAAATGGTCACACAGCTCCCCAGAGGTATAGAGGTATTATCCCCATTTTGTCAATAAAAGGTAACTGAGGTCCAGAGAGTTTAAGTAACTAACTTGCTTAAGATTGCACAATCTGAATCCAGATTTTTCTAACTCCAAAAAGTCTTTGCCTTACCAGTTGCACCATAGTATTTCCTCTTCCCCTGTTTCTCCCCCATCAAAATAGATCTTTTGGCATATATCCACCCTTCCCCATATCTGTCATGTGTTCTAGATGCTTAATGAATGTTTGTTGAATTGAGCTGATATGGTTGATAGGGGTATTGAAACCTATTCCCTTTTTTATGTTTTAACTAGTGTCCCAGTGCATAGATTCGTGCACATTGAAAGGAAATTAATTAGAAGAAATATTTTAATATCGCTGTTCGCATCTTACTAATGAAAATAGGATTCTACTGAGTCTCCTATCTACCTACTCCAGGACTCCTGTGAAGATCAAATGAAATGAGTCCCGGGAAAACGCTTCACAAACATTTGGTTAAACTGTAAAATGTTTGCACCTGGCTATAAAGCAAGTGGTGTTCCTGGGCTGAAGAAACTCTAAGGATGCTAGTCCTAGGGAGAGGAAGCCCGGCATTGCTACATGACATCGTTACCCGGTGCCCACAGCCACCATTTCCGGGCTAGGCTGGGCTGTGGGCTGCATTTTGCTCCACAGGGTCTTGGCAGCATTGGCTGCGATTTGGTGGGGTGTCATTCCAGGGTGGTGGCAGGGCCTGTGTCCCACTTGGGGGAAGCTGAGTGTTGGTTTGTCGGTGCCAGGTCCGTGGTGCCATTTATTATTAAATGGCCAGTGCACATCATGGCAGCTCCTGCATTGAACATCTGCCCCCTGGTGGTCAGTGCGTATTTAGCTACCAGTCAGAAGGACACTTAGCCTTTTATAGATATAGATATGTCATTGAGATGCCTCGTTCTTTAAATGTTGCTCTTTTTTGGTCATTTTTTTAATAACTTTAATTAAAATACTTATAATTTAATGTTAACGCCAATATCAAATATGTTTTCTGTATTTATTTTTTAACTCAAAGCACAGATTTTATAAATATATACAATTTCTTCTGGTTATATAATTTGGTAAAAATATAGTTATTAATTTTAAAAATTCAAGAGTAAGATGTATAAAATGTGATTTGCTTTTTTATACATACAAGCACAATTTTATTTAAAATAAGCACCAAAGACATTTTGTTTTAAAGCTTATCTCTGAAAGCTATTGCAATGTAGCCATATGTGCAATATTTTATAGTTCGAGACCGTGTTCGGACAAAAATGGAGCGTGATATCTTGGTAGAAGTTAATCATCCTTTTATTGTCAAGTTGCATTATGGTAAGTTATAAACCACCTCCCACCTCACTTCACCTCAATCCTCACTTCCTTATGACATTCAGATATACTAATGTGTATAAATATTTATTTGTGTATATTTATGTGTTTAGCAGATATATATAGTAAAGTCATAGAAATTAAATCATTACTTGACCACACTTTAGAAGCTTTTATCACATTTAACTTTTATGTTTCTTTTAAACATTATCGTGTCTGAGTGGGTAGCCCTAGGAACAGGTAATAATAATAATTTTTATTATATTAATAATAATGTGTTAGCCAAACTTAAAACAATAAAGATCCCTAATGTCCTGAAACTGTTATCGCCTATCTTTCCCCCAAAGGCATGTGCGCTTTTTCGCAGTGGGTAAATGTATGATGATTCCTATTATATGTAATTAAAGCTAACCAACCCACATTTTTTTTCTGTAGTAAAGTGAGATGGTTTTTGTATTTTGTTTCATGTTTAAATAAGACTTTTTCTTTGGGGAATTTTTCTTATTGATCATATGTTTTAAAACTATTGTATTTCTCAGAGACTGGTACCTGAAGAAAACCTAACAAATGTTCTAGTGGTTTCATAAAAAGAAACACTACATTTAATATTTCTACATGGAAGCTAAGAGAAGTCAGTGGGTATCTTCGAAATAAAAATCAGTTTAGATCTATGATATAATTATTAATTTGCTAAAAATAACAATTTATGAATGATTTTACCTAATATAAACCTAAGAAAATAAACTATGGTGGATTAAACAAAAATTTTCTCTCTTCATTCAGCTTTTCAAACTGAAGGGAAGTTGTATCTTATTTTGGATTTTCTCAGGGGAGGAGATTTGTTTACACGCTTATCCAAAGAGGTATATGATTAATCTTTGTTTTAATCTATTTATACTCACCCTGTTTCAACTAAAGCTTTGTTACATTTCAACATTACGTTTATCATATTTTCTCTAGTGGCACAAGATTCTGACATTGAAGAATTAGAGCAAAAAGAGGTTTTTTGTTTTTTTTTACCTTTTGAATTTATTCTGAAAGTAGGACTTTAAATTCATTAATTATCCTGGTCTTTCATCCTTCTTTTAGTTACAGTTTTCTTAGAAACAATAATATATCAACAAGATATCCTTAAAGTATTGGTAGTGGAAATTCAGCATGCATTTTAAAGATCACTTTTCATTTCTAAGATATTACTGTGGTGGGGCAACAATCACATATTCGTGATATAGTTGTTACTTAACAAAATGCAAAAGTGTTTCTCCCACAGTGCATATTTATCATTTAGTAAGTAATTAGTTGACTGATAATTTTGCAAATTTCATATGTAAATTGTGTATAAAATTACATGTAATAGCAAAGTTATTATTTTTTAATATTTAAACTCTGGGATGGAACTTTAAATGAAAATTACAGACAAAAAGAAAATAAAGACAGAAAAATTATTTTTATTTTAGGTGATGTTCACAGAAGAAGATGTCAAATTCTACTTGGCTGAGCTTGCACTTGCTTTAGACCATCTACATAGCCTGGGAATAATCTATAGAGATTTAAAACCAGAAAAGTAAGGAATCATACTACTAAGTTGAATACAATGTAATATCATTGTTTAGGAGGTAATAAAAGGTAAAAATTACTTCATAGAACTATCACAGCATTGCAGTAGAGTCCATGTGCTTCACATTTCTGCTAAGACTATGTATTCTCATACTTTTTTTAAATATGTTTTTTTGATTTTTAGAGGGAGAGGGAGAGGGATAGAGAGATAGAAACATTGATAAGAATCATCAATTGGCTGCCTCCTACTGGCCCCCTACTGGGGATCTAGCTGGCCACCTGGGTATGTGCCCTGACAGGGAATCGAGCTGATGACCTTTGGTTCATGGATCAACACTCAACCACTAAGTCATACCGGTTGGCTTAAATATCTGTTAATCAGAATTTCTGCTAATATTATCTTGCTTTCATTTACATTCTTTGATTTGTAATGAGGTTGAAATCTGTTTTCATATGTTTGTATTTTTGTGTGATTTTTCTGTTCATGGCTTTTGCCCATTTTTCTTTTGGAATGTTATTTTTGCCCATTGATTTGTAAGAGACCTTTACAAATTAAGAATTTAACCGTTTAACATACAGGGTGGGGCAAAAGTAGGATTGCAGTTGTTCATATGGGAACTAATATAATAATAAACAAGAATACAAGAATAAACTTTGTTTCACGTACTCACAGCTGTAACCCTGCTTTGGCCCCACTCTGTATTGCAAATACATTTTTCTGGTTTGTCTTTTTATTTTATTTATGCTATTTTAACCTACACAAGTATATTTTTCCTCAGATATATCAGTCTTTTGTGATTTTTTTCTTTGACTTTTATTCTTAGAAAGGCTTTTCCAATCCCATGATCAGATTTTCTTCTAATTTTATAGTTTCTGTTTTTACTTTTAACTCCATCTAGAAGTGTTTTGGTATGAGGTATGGCATAGAGCTAATGCTTTCCTCCAAATACTGTTTATTGAAAATGTTCTTCTCCATATGATTTCAGATTTTAAGTGTGAGTTGAGCAAATTTCCCATTGCTTTTATAGCAGCAGTTACTAATATTTAAATTGTACGAACTTCTGATTTTTAATTTGGGTTTATCACTTTTAGTAAGGAAGCTTTTTCCGCCTTAACCGGTTTGGCTCAGTGTATAGAACGTCGGCCTGTGGACTCAGGGGTCCCAGGTTTGATTCTGGTCAAGGGCATGTACCTTGGTTGCGGGGCACATACCCAGTGGGGGGTGTGCAGGAGGCAGCTGATTGATGTTCTCATTGATGTTTCTAACTCTCTATCCCTCTCCCTTCCTCTCTGTAAAGAATCAATAAAACATATTTTTTTTAAAAAAAAGTTTTTTCCTCTTTTTAAGGAAATAAACAAGAGCTTTGCTCTATCAGAAATTTTTAAAATAACTTTATTGAGATATAATTCACATAGCATACAATTCATCCACTTAAATTTTACAGTTCAATGTTTTTTAGTATATTCAGAGTTTTGCAACCATCATCTTTATCAAGAACTTAGATATAACTTACATTACAATGTTACATGCACAATTTGCATAATTACAATAGGAAACAGAGAAAATGCTCCTTTGGAATCCTTTTAAGTGATCATTTAGAAATTGTTTACTTTCACATTTTATGTTTGGTTTTTTATATATTTTGTTTTGGGATGTTTCATATAATTCTATTTTTATTCCCTGTGTAATTACTGGGTTTTTCTCATCATTTTCCCAATTTCTAACTATCATTACGTAAGATATAATCCCTGGTAATAGTAATATAATCTTTAGAAGAAAAAGTTACTATAAACATAAAATTAAACATTCATAATAAAAATATGTTAGTGTTTTTGCCCAGCCGATGTAGCCCAGTGGTTAAGTGTTGACCTATGAACCAGGAGCTCAGGGTTCCATTCCCTAGCAGGTCACATGCCAGGGTTGTGGGCTCGATCCCCAATAGAGGGTGTGCAGGGAGGCAGTCGATCACTGATTTTTTCTCATCATTGATGTTTCTATCTCTCTCTCCCTCTCCCTTCTTCCCTCTGAAATGAATAAAAACATGTGCTTTTTAAAAAAGATAATAGATGGACATGGTTACTTAAAAGAATGCTTTAGAAGGTATAAATAATACCCTTTTAACCACGTTTTCTTTTTTTCCTCTCAATATCAAGAATGATTTTAGAGTTTGTTTTGTTTTTAAAACTGTCTTTCATATATTTGTTAGAAGGGAGAATGATTTCTACCATACCTAATAATTCCTTTTATATTCCTTAAATGTATTGGTCTGCTTCATAATCAAGTATAATCAAAATTAGTATTTTTTGCTAACAAGTCCCTTATTAGGAAGAGACTTGAAAAATATGTCCTTAATGGATTACTCTTGGTGACAAACTTTATTGTAATCATAGTTGAATTGATGACGTAGGAAGATTGGTAGTATTTTTGACAGTAAAATTTCATTATAACAAAATTTGGCTTGAATATTTTTAGTTAGAAGTATAAGTAAGGAAATGTCTATATTATGAAATAGCTTTGATTATAAGTTAAACAGCTTATTCCTTGACCTTTCAAGTCATATACCAAAATACCTATCCAGAAATACAATTGGCTTACAGTTTAGTATTTAATTAATGATGTTACTCTCCACTCATGTATTTGCTAAAGCCAGAAACTTGAGTGTCTTCTCCATTTTTTTCTTTTTTATCACAACCTATATCTAAGAGCTCATTAAATACCCCTTATTTTTTCCTCTAAATTTGTTTTCTAAAATTGTAAGTCTGTTCATTTCTACCCTCCACACATGTAAACCTTTTATGGCCTTCAATGCCCTTGAAAAGAAGCCCAAACTATTAAGAATGCCTTATTGGCCCTTTGTAGACTGGCCCCATTCATTCAACATGCATTTCTTTTTTTAAAAAAAAATTTTTATTGATTTTAGAGAGGAAGGGAGAGGTACAGACAGATAGAAACATCAATGATGAGAGAGAATCATTGATCGGCTGCCTCCTGCACGCCTCACACTGGGCATGTGCCCTTGACCGGAATCGAACCCAAGACCCTTCAGTCTCTCCACTGAGCCAAACCAGCTAGGGCTGCATTTTTTATTTGTCTGTGCTCTGCCAGGCACTGAGCTACTAGATGAATAAGACCTTCTAGATAAAATAGTGGAAAATGTATACAGTGAAAGGATGGGTCAATAAAAACCAAGGAGTGTGAGGAAGGTGTGTTGAGGAGAAGATTGTGTTGATTGTGTCAGAAAAAAAGCTAGGGAAGAATGATTGAGTCAGATGCCTTAAAAATGACCAAGAAAATGACAACTCTAGCACATTCAACTAAAATATGTAGACCCTCTGTCTATTGTGCTGGGGAGTTTAGTTAGGTCATCTCTGCCGAAGGGCATTAGAAAGAGCAACTTAGAAGAGCATATAGGTTTTGTCTCTTTTTCTATTAGTTTTCTAGTGCGCCCGGCTCATTAATACAAGTTTATAAAGCTTAACCTTTGGAATTTGTTATAGTCATGTGTCCAAAAAATAACATTTTTCCTCCTTGACCTTTACCTTCTTATTCACCGTCTAAAGCACTATTTTAGAATGAGTGTGGTGATTTGATGCTTAAAGTAATTTAGTTTTAGCATCTGTAAATCTCTAGTGGTTTGAAAAGATTTTCTGACTTTGTCTCTTTTTTTTCAGCATACTTCTTGATGAAGAAGGTCACATCAAATTAACAGGTAAAATTTCTCATTTTATTAAAATACTTTCTCTACTCTATATAAATTTCCTTTAAGGTCGATCATGGTATTGGATTAGAATATTTTTATAATTAATTTAAATATTGGAACTCTAAGTTTAAACTTTACATATGCAAATTATTGTAGGGTATTTATTAATTCTATATTTATTTTGGCAGATTTTGGCCTAAGTAAAGAGTCTATTGACCATGAGAAGAAAGCATATTCTTTTTGTGGAACTGTGGAATATATGGCTCCAGAAGTAGTTAATCGTCGAGGTCATACTCAGAGTGCGGACTGGTGGTCTTTTGGTGTGTTAATGGTGAGGTTTGGAATGTCTTTTTTTTCCCAGAAGTTTAGTAATGAAGAGAGTAGAAATATAAATCATATGTTTTATTATATAGCAATTTTAGAAGATTTGGTTGTAATTAAGATGATACTTTCTTACCTTCTGGCCTTTAGATTTTATATTATTGACTAATACCTCTGATTATTCTGCCATTTTGTAGTTTGAGATGCTCACTGGTACACTGCCCTTCCAAGGAAAAGATCGAAAAGAAACAATGACTATGATCCTTAAGTAAGTACTCCCTACTGTATGTTTTGATGAGATTTAAAAGTAAATGTTTTGCTCGACCGGTATGGCTTAGTAGTTGAGCATCGATCACGGTTCAATTCCCTGTGATGGCACATGCCCAGTTTGCGGGTTCGATACCCATTGGGGGCGTGCAGGAGGCAGCTGATCAATGATTCTATTTCATCATTAATGTTTTAGTCTCTCTCTCCCTCTCCCTTTCTCTCTGAAATCAATAATAAGATTTTTGAGTGTTGGCTATAGTGTAAACAATAACTAAGAAATTCACCAATATTATGACATTAGTATTATGTGGTTTAAATACAAATAAACTCCATTTAGAGTACTCGTATTGTCCTCATGTTTGTTAATGAAGTATTAAAAGCTTTACATTTGCTGAAACCGGTTTGGCTCAGTGGATAGAGCGTCGGCCTGCGGACTGAAAGGTTCCAGGTTCGATTCCAGTCAAGGGCATGTACCTGGGTTGTGGGCACATCCCCTGTGGGAGATGTGCAGGAGGCAGCTGATCGATGTTTCTCTCTCCTCGATGTTTCTAACTCTCTCTCTCTCTCCCTTCCTCTCTGTAAAAAATCAATAAAATATATTTTTTTTAAAAAAGCTTTACATTTGAGATTTGGAATATGACAAGGATGCCCATTATTTCACTTCTGTTCACATTGTCCTGGAACTACTAATAAGAACAGTAAGACAAGCAAAAGAAGTAAGGTTTAAGATTTTAAAAGGTTTAAAGTTTAAGGAAGAAATATAATTGTCATTATTTAGATAACACATGATCATGCCCATAGAAAATCCAATCTTCATATAAAGTCTTGGAATTAATGAGTTTAGTAAAGTTGCTGGATAAAAGGTCAATAAACTCTATGTCATGTCTGTATACCAGCAACAAAAAATGCTGTTTATAATCTATATATATAAAAAGCCAGGGACCTTAACACCTGAACAACCGGTCGCTATGATGCCCACTGTGGCCAGCTAACTGGCCCAATCGGGATGGGGCTGGACGGCCAACCTCCTGTGGTCCCTCCCCCTGGCCAGCCACTCCTGATTGGACTCTCCCACCCCAATTAAGGGTGGGGCCAGCTGGCACTACCCTGCCCCTGATCACCCTCCCCAACCCAATAGAGGGCATGGCTGGCCGGCCAATCGCCCGCTGCCCCTCCCCGTAGCTGGCCTGGCCCTGATCAGGCCCTGATCAGGGCGGGGCGGCCAGCCAACATCCCGCCACCTCCTCCTGACAGGCCCAGCCCCAATCTGCCCCTATTGGGGCTGGGCCGGCAGACCCCACCTATACACAAATTCATGTACTGGGCCTCTAGTTGTATAATAATGTCAAATACCTGGGGATAAATCTAGAAAGAGTTATATAAGAACTCTACAGAAAACTAGAGAATTTTATTTTAAAAAATTTAAAAGACCATAATAACATGGAAGGTTGTACTATATTCATATTATGACAGAGCCAATATTACAAAAATGTGGCTTCTATAGCTCAATGTTATCCAAAGAAACATAATTTGAGCCACATGCATAATTTTAAATTTTCTAGTAGCAGCATTAAAAAAGTAAGAAGAAAATTAAAATTGTTTTTTATATAGCCATGCACTATATAACAATGTTTCAGTCAATAATGGACCTGATATATGATGATGGGCCCATAAAATTATAATGGAGCTGAAAATTCCCATTGCTTAGTGACATCATAGCCACTGCATTGTGGTGGTGACACATTACTCAGGTGTTTGTGGTGATGCTGGTGTAAACAAACCTACTATGCTACCTGCCAATCATAAAAGTAGAGCACATATAATTATGTACACTGTATTTACCATTGTGTTATAATTGCCTACAATATTCAGTGGAGTAACATACTGTACAGATTTGTACCCTTGGAGCAATAGGCTATACCATAGATCCTAGGACCTAGGTGTATAGTAAGCTATACTACATATATCTAGGTTTCTGTAAGTACAGTCTGTGGTGTCCGCACAATGCCAAAATCACTAATGACACAGTTTTCAAAACATAGTGCATGACTGTAATATATTTCATTTGACCCAGTATATCCAATAAATTAACATTTCAGCATGTAATCAACATTAAAAATGATTAATGATATATGTATTTTTTTCATAGTTATTTGAAACTCAATGTGGATTTTACACTTAGAGTTGGGCTAGCCACATTTCAAGGGCTCACTGGCTGTCTGTGGCTAGTGGCTACCATATTGGACAGCATAACTATCATTTGAATGCAAATCAAATTTGAGTCCTAACAATTTTTTTTTGTGTGGAACTTGATTCTAATAAGATAATACAAAGGACCAAAAGTAACTAAAACACTCTGAAGAAGTTCAAGATAGGGAGACTTGCTTTACCAAGTGTCAAGTTTTACTATAACTGTAATTAGAAAATATGCCATTGAAACAAGTATAGAAAATAGACTTATGCAGTACAATAGAGAACCCAGTAACAAACGTATACATATATGGACACTTGATTTACAACCATTGGAAATTAAAGAGCAGTAGAGAAAGAACAGCATTTTTTAAAATAAATCATACTGGAAAAATTGGTGTTCGTGTAAAAAAAAGCAATCCCTATCTCACACCAAACACAAAAATCATCTCCAAGTATATTACATATGTATATGTGTGTATATGTATATACATACATACTTGCTTATTAAAAAGGCAAAAAATATTCTAGAAGTATATGGAATAATATTTTCATGATCTTAGGGGTAGGAAGAGTAATCTTCACACACAAAAAGCACTAGTTAGAAAAGAAAAGATTGATATATGATGACTACTTTAAAATCAATAACTTTTTCTCATCAAAAGATTCCATTAAGAAAGAGTAGAGAAGAAAATTGTGACACATATAAGGGCTTATATCCAGAATATATCAAAAGCTCCAGTCGATCAATAAGAAAAAGACAGCCTAATAGAAACATTGGGTAGAGAACACAGGGATTTCATTGGCCAATAAACTTATAGAAAGATGCTTACCCTCATTAATCAGAAAATGCAAGTTAAAGCCACAGCAAGCTACAACCACATACCCACCAGAATGACTAACAGTAAAAAGGCTGACAGTACTAAGTGCTGACAGTATGTGGAGCAGTGGTAACTTTTATACATAGCTGGAAGGAATATAATACTTTTATAACCATTTTGGAAAGCAGTTTTTGGCATTATCTTCTGAAATCATATATATATATATATATATATCTCCAATAATTCCACTTTTAGGCATGCACCAGTTTATGTGCATCAAGGTACTTGCACATCAAAAAACAAGTACAGCCCTGACTGGTTTGGTTCAGTGGATAGAGCATCGGCCTGTGGACTGAAGGGTCTAAGGCTTGATTCCAGTCAAGGGCATGTACCTTGGTTGTGGACACGTCCCCAGTTGGGGGTGTGCAGGAGGCAGCTGATCGATGTTTCTCTCTCATTGATGTTTCTGACTCTCTATCCCTCTCCCTTCCTCTCTGTAAAAATTCAATAAAATATATTTGTAAAAAACAATAAGTACAGCCCTAACCGGTTTGGCTCAGTGGATAGAGCGTCAGCCTGCAGACTGAAGGGTCCCAGGTTCGATTCCTGTCAAGGGCATGTACCTTGGTTGTGGGCACATCCTAGTAGAGGGTGTGCAGGAGGCAGCTGATGGATGTTTCTCTCTCATTGATGTTTCTGACTCTATCCCTCTCCCTTCCTCTCTGTAAAAAATCAATAAAGTATATTTAAAAAAAAAACACCAAGTACAAAGATGTTCATAACAGCATTATTTGTCATAGTCAAAAAATGGAAACTGGATCAATCATTAACTGTAGAATGGATTGATAAATTATGGTATATTTATATAATGGAATACAGCAGGGGTTGACATACTACTTGTAAATATTTTAGGGTTTTTCAGGCCAGACACAGCCTCTGTCACATATTCTTAATGTTTATTTTTGTTTCCAATACTTAAAAAATTGTAAAAAACCATTCCTAGCTTGAAATCCATATAAAAACAGGCTGAAGCCTTTAGCCCATGGGTGTAATGTGCCATATAGCAAAGAAAATGAACAAACCACAGTTATATGCAACAACTTGGGTAAATCTCATAAGAATGTTGAGCAAAGGCAGTTCAGACACAAAAGAATGAATGCTATATGATTCTATTTATAAAGTTTTAAAAACAGACGAACTAAAGCCTAGATTTTAGGGTCTACATTTAGATCACAAGAGCCTGAGGCAAAAGAAGGAAAGTGGTTACATTAGATGAAGGGTTCTAGCAATGTTACATTTCTTAGTCAGATGACTATTCACTTTGTGGTAAATCATTGAGCTGTGTATTCTGGGTTGGATTGTTTTGCACTTTATGTTTTCCTTCACAATAAAAAAAGAGGTTTAAAATGTTTGCTGTATAAATGAATGTTCACTGAACCTTTATCACTCCCATCTACTCTGGCCCTTTTCTTTAAGCCAGTGATGACTAACTTATGACACGCGTGTCAGAGGTGACACGCGAACTCATTTTTTTGGTTGATTTTTCTTTGTTAAATGGCATTTAAATATATAAAATAAATATCAAAAATATAAGTCTTTGTTTTACTATGGTTGCAAATATAAAAAAATTTCTGTATATGACACGGCACCAGAGTTAAGTTAGGGTTTTTCAAAATGCTGACATGCCGAGCTCAAAAGGTTCGCCATCACTGCTTTAAGCTAACAAACACACTCTAGTGTTGGAAAAGAAAAACAACTTTTTTGACCTGCCTTGCCTTCCAAGTTTCTGCACCATCTACCTGCATCATTTCAACACAAGCCTCTTTAAAGAGTAGTCTTTCTTTTAGCATTTTTGGGCTGCTTTTGTTCTGTAGTCTGTCATTCCTTCCCACTACTCTATTAAAACTTCTCTCACGATTGTCATGAGTGATTTAGTTGCTTAATCCAGTGGCAGATTATTAGGAAGGTGACTTTTTACCATGTGTTCACACAATTCATTCAACAGATGATTGAGATCTTGTTACAGATACTTAGGATGCAGTGTGAACAAGACTGACAAGATCTTCTGTGGTCAAACAGAGTTTGCATTCTACTGGGGCAGACAGGAATTAATATTTAAACAAATAAATATGATAATTTCAAATATTAATAGGAGGAATAGGGATAATAAACCAGGGTACTCTTGAAGTGTGGGGGCAAGGGCAGGAGCCATTTTAGATGGGACAGTTAAGGAAGATCTGAAAGGTCTTTGACATTGTTGGCCACTCCTTCCCCCTTAGTTTTTCCTGCTCCCATCGGCTTCTCCTACCTCTAATCATTCCTCTTTTGGTCTCTTGCTTGACCATTTCTTCTCTGCCTGCCTTTCTCTTTTTAATTATGAAATTTTTCAAACATAAATTTGCAAAAGTAGAATAATACAGTGAACACACATATATCAGTCACCCAGATTCAACAGTCATCAAGATTTTGTGACATTTGTTTCAAGTATTCCTTTTTTTCTAATTTACTGAAATATTTTAAGCATTCCAAACATGTCATTTCTCACCTACTTCAGTTTGCATCACTAAAAGTATGGATGTTTTCTTACATAACCACATCTAACAAAAGTAGTAATAATGTTTGGGTATTATCTAATACCAGTGTTTCACCAGATTTTTCAGGTAGTCTCCAAAACGGTGTTTTTATAGTCCTAAATTAAGTCTGCTCATTTCATTTGGTTGTATTTCTTAAGCTTCTGTTCATCTAGAACATTCTACCCCTGCCCCACCCCCTTGACACTTACTTGTAGAAACCAAGTCAGTCAGTTTAGAATTATTTTTTTCTAATTTTATCTGTGAAAAGATAAGACCACTTTCAATATCTGAAACAAAAAGCACAAAGCAGATGTATTGTTTACTATAGTAAGGGAAAGCAATGCTGGTTCAGTAGTCTTTCCAAGGAGAGCAGACCACTGTTCCTTTATATCAGTGGTTCTCAACCTGTGGGTCGCGACCCCTTTGGGGGTTGAACGACCCTTTCACAGGGGTCAGCTAAGATCATCGGAAAACACATATATAATTACATATTGTTTTGTGATTAATCACTATGCTTTAATTATGTTCAATTTGTAACAATGAAAATACACCCTGCATATCAGATATTTACGGTTCATAACAGTAGCAAAATTAAAGTTATGAAGAAGCAACGAAAATAATTTTATGGTTGGTGGTCACCACAACATGAGGAACTTATTAAAGGGTCGAGGCATTAGGAAGGTTGAGAACCACTGCTTTATATGGTTTTGGGGAAGGGTGGAGTTCAAGACGTGGCAGCTTTTCAGGGCCATGAGTGGATTGACATCATCTCTAAGAATGTGGTTACTTGGGTCAATTGGCATTCAGGTGTGGTTAGTGTTTGGCTAATTTTCACAGAGAGCCATTGGTTGGTTTGCAAAAACAACAACTATGTACACCTGGGCAAGTTGTCTTTCATCAATTGAATGGATTTAAAACCAGTTTTGGTGGCTCTCTTGCTACCATGGTAACATAACAGTTCTTTTTGTAGGAGTATGCAAATATCTTTATTCTCCTTGTGATACCATTTAACTTGTTCCTTTATTCTGTTTCTAGTTAAACTTTTTTGGCAAGATTATTTCATAGCTCATGCTGTTGCATCACATCAAGAGGCTTACATCTGGTTGTTCCACTTTAAATGATTAGTTCCCATGGCTACAACTGATTCCTCCATTGTAAAGTTCCCTGTCAGGCTTTCATCTGTTGGTTTCCTCTATTGATAATCATTACTTGAAACAATTATTTTACTAGGGCTTCAAAATAGTCTTTTTCTATTACTGTTACTCTTTCATTTATTAGTTGGGTGGTGGTTGTGTTTTTGGTGTTTTGTTTTGTTTTGTGTGTTTGTTTGTTTTGTTGTTGTTGTTTTTGAAACAATGAACTTTCCCTCTTCAACTAGGGCTATTTAGTTACCTTTAAATAAGGCTCAAAGAAGAAAGGCAGAATAAATGTTTAATTATTTTCTTAATTTAGTTGTGAGAGCCCTAATTACTTTCATTGGGGGTTGTGTCCAATGACTTTGGTTTTTATGTTAGTTTTGCCCTTTTTTCCCTATAATGAACTTGTGGGATTTAATAATCAGTGTGATTCAACCAATTGCATTCATTATTTTTGATGCCCAAATTGTCCTTATTCTGATCACTTTTAAATGTTCTTGTTACCCAGGGTTCCATCTCTAAAATGCTTTTCTGCCCCTCTGTGCTCACTTTCCTGTCTTCCCTTATAACTACTTTCAGCATTTTAATTACTCCCAGATCACACTTTCTTACCTTAACTTATCAGACACCAGACCTATATTCTCATTTATTCCCTTGCCTAGTTCTCCCAAAATGTATGACATGCATCACTTAACATTTTTATCTCTATTTGCTGTACTTTTTCTCGTGTATTCCCAATTAGTAGCATTTCCATGCAGCCAAAAACCTGGAAATCATTTTTTATTTTTTTCTTGCATATGCAGGTATTCACCAAATTTGCTGTCAGAAATATTTTAGAGTCTCAGCCCTTCCTTTGCATTGAACTGCTTACAGTTTTCAGACCATGATGATCTCCCACGCACACTAATGGGTCAAAGCTTCTAAGTACTCTGTCTATTACCTACCAGTGCTTCCCACTCCAGATAATTTTATACTACCCTTGGAGTTACCTTCTTAAAAATAAATCTGGTCATGTTAGTCCACTGTTTAAAGACCACTGCTTTATCCCTATTACCTAATATGGTAATGTTTCCCCAGATTTGTTCAACAGAACCCTAACTGTATAAGATGTTAATGGGTATTCTCTGAGAAAGAGTTGTTAGAAACAAATGTTTAGAAAAATACTGATTTTTTTTTCACTCTAGATGTCTTGGCCTTTTATATGTAATGTATTAAATTCTATGGTTTCAGCAGGGGGGTATAATAGCATTCCACAAACTCATTGTACCATGAAAAGGTTTTGTTGTTGTTAACTATCTAGAGAGATTAATGCTATTCAGTAAAATGTTGGAGAAACACTGGCCAAATGAATAAATTCTCAACCTTTAAATTGCATTGAAGACCTTTCACAATCTCTTGTACTAAATTTGATATTCCCTACTGTTTTCTTAGCATTCTTTCCATATGTCCTTCTGGATTTGTCTCTTAAATTACCAGGATTATCTATATCCTTCTTCCCTACTACCCATCGGAGGCTGTCTTTATCTCTGTACCCTAAGCACTAAGCAGTGTTTAGCACATAGTAGCTCAATAGCATGCTGAATAATAAATGGATCTATTTCTGAAATAGAAATTTCTCTGCTAGCCATTTTCTCCAACTGTTACTATTTTCATACTTATAGGATCATTGGTTTCCATAATTTGTAGGTTGGAGAAAAGAATAAAATTATATATTAGAGTTGAAACAGACCTTCAAGCTCATCCAGGCCAGTGGTTTTCAGACTGTGTGCTACAATCTCAAATATTCCACAGACCCCTTTCCTACCAACTCCTCTTCCCTGCATGGCTATTAAAGGGAATGAGAAAGAAAAATAAACGTAAGAAGCACATGTTCTTTTAGCAGTTTTAAATCTTGGATTTCTTAAATTCCTTTTGAAAGGGGGTTCCAAGGGTACAGTTTAAGAACCATTGATCTAATGTCCCATCCCCTTGCTTATGAAGAAGTGGTAACTGGCCCAAGGGGATTGACTTTTCCAAGGTCACAAAGTTCTTAGAAAAGAGCCAGAACTAGGACTCAGATGATCTTACTCTCACAATAGTGCTTTTTATAAAATTCTGAAAAATGAAACAGTTCATTAGGGCATTATGGACTAGAATTATTATTTGTTCACACCAAAACTTTATACACAAATGGTCTTAGCAACTTTGTTTATAGTAGCCCAAAACTGGACACAATCTAGGTATCCTAGTTTAACAGGGAAATATGTAAACAAAATGTGGTACATTTGTGACATGGAATACTATTACTTAGCAATAAAAAGGAATGAACTATCAGTATACACAATAACTTGGATATATCTGAAGGGAATTCATGCTGAGTAAGGAAAAAAAAGCTTACCTACTGTATGACCCCATTTACATAACATTCTTAAAATGACAAAAATATAGAAATGGAGAAAAGCTTAGTGGTCTCCAGTAGTTAGGAATTTGGGAGAGAGAAATGTGGGTGCAGTTATGAAGGGGCAACATGAGGGATCCTGGTGGTGATTAACTGGTCAGTATTTTTACTGTAGTATTGGATATAAGAACCTTTATTTGTGATAGAACTAAACACACACACATACACACACACACACAATGCAATTAAAACTGGAGACATCTGAATGAGATCAGTGGATTGTACCAATGTCAATATCCTAGTTATGACAGTGTACTATAGTTTTATAAGATGTTACCTTTAGACTAAACTTGGTAAAGGGTACACATTCTCTCTCTCTCTCTCTCTCTCTCTTCTTACAACTGAGTGTGAATCCACAATTATCCTAAAATAAAAATTTAATTTTAAAAATAAAATACAGTTACCTCCAAAAAATAAAATGTTATCATGTGGATTTATTATTTAGAGCTAAACTTGGGATGCCACAGTTTTTGAGTCCTGAAGCCCAGAGTCTTTTACGAATGCTTTTCAAACGAAATCCTGCAAACAGATTAGGTAAAATTTTTATTTTGTTTCTTTTGTGTGTTTGTTGGGATTTGGTTTGGGGGAAGGTGGAGGCTGATATTTGTTTTTGTTGTGGGATTATGAACTATTAGGACAAATATTAAAAATGAAGTCTAAATAAACAATATATATTCCTCCTTGAAATAAAATAACCATTTAATCAAAACTGGTTAATTTTTGATAGGTGCAGGACCAGATGGAGTGGAAGAAATTAAAAGACATTTATTTTTCTCAACAATAGATTGGAATGTAAGTATAGAATGAAAACTTACTTGACGATTTTTTTTAATCTTAGATAAAATGTCAGTTTATTTTTTTTTATTGCTTAAAGTATTACAAAGAGTATTACATATGTCCCCCTTTTTTTTTCCGCGCCCTTGACAATCCCCTGGCCCCCCCTACCCACCAGTGTCACACTCTGAAGTGAGATCATGTGGTATTTTTTCTTCATTGACTGGCTTATTTCACTTAGCATAATGCTCTCCAGTTCCATCCACGCTGTTGCAAATGGTAAGAGTTCCTTCTAAGTCTCTCTTTTTTCCTTCAGAAACTATACAGAAGAGAAATTCATCCACCTTTTAAACCTGCAACTGGCAGGCCTGAAGATACATTCTATTTTGATCCTGAGTTTACTGCAAAAACTCCCAAAGGTAAGGAGAAAACATGAAAACCCAAATACAAGAATATATTTTTAATTTGTTTAAAATATGTTTTTATTGATTTTTAGAGAGAGGGGAAGGGAGAGGATAGAGAGATAGAAATATCAATGAGAGAGAAACATCATCAATTGGCTACCTCCTGCACACCCCCTACTGGGGATTGAGCCAGCAATCCAAGCATGTGCACTGACCGGAGTCGAACTGGGAACCTCCTGGTGCATGAGACAATGCTCAGCCACTGAGCCACACTGGTTGGGCAATAATATTTTTCTTGTTCAATCAGGAAATCTTTTCCAGTTTAATTTTTAGATTCTGACATTATGTCTTGAGACCACTGAACTAAATTCTTTTCTCCTAAATTATCTGTAGGTCCCCCTTGTATCCCCCCCTAACCAGGAGCCATAGCATTGGTAGGTTACCATTTAGGGCTGCCCCATCCAA
>NW_006291567.1:328802-335229 GCF_000327345.1 Myotis davidii
TTTTCAGGTGCCAGCCCCCACCCATGCACCAGGCCTCTATACTAATAAAAAGGTACTATGCGAATTAGACCAGACATCCTTCCAAACAAGGCAGGGGCCAAGGCAGAGGCCCTTAGGGGTGATCAGGCCAGCAGGGGAGAGCAATTAGAGGGCAATCAGGCTGGCAGGGGAGGGCAGTTGGGGGTGATCATGAAGGCAGGTAGGCAAGCTGTTAGGAACCAGCGGTCCCGGATTGCAAGAGGGATGTCTGACTGCCGGACATCCCCCGAGGGGGCCCGGGTTGGAGAGGGTGCAGGCAGGGCTGCGGGACACCCCCCCCCCACACACACACACACACACGCACAAATTTCATGCACCGGGTCTCTAGTCTAAAATAATAAAAGTATAATATGCTAATTAGACCGGATGTCCTTCCTGACGACCTTCTGTACGAAGCCAGGGCTGTGAGGGAAGCCTGGGTCCCGGGTGCTTGCTGGTGGCTGGAGGGAAGCCCAGGTTCTGGGTGCCAGAGAGAAGCCGGTGCTGGCAGCCAGGGGAAGGAAGACCTACTCTTGCACGAATTTTGTGCATCAGGCCTCTAGTAACTAAGTAATTAGGAAATCCTTTACAGCATTTTAAAGCGGTTAAGATCCTTGTGAAATCTTGTAGCAAGTTATATTGTGCCTTAAATTTTGATTCTATTTATATGGAAAAACTATTTGTGTGTTTATTACCTGTAGCTATTTTTACATGAAATACTCTTTAGTATAGTTCTCTTTAAAATTCTAATATTAGGTGATATTCTGGAAGTACTTGTAAAGTTCAAATCCCAAACATAACTTAAACTTTATATGAGGATTGATAACTTCAAAATAAACCATATCCTGAATCATGCTGTATTATAGAAATAATCTTTGAAATGATCATCTATATTTCATTAATTAGCATATGTTTATACATAATGATGTGTTTTGTACTCTAATACTCTCTCTTTTAGGTGTACCGGACCCCAGGTTTATCATTGACAAGTAAATAAATAGAAAGTATACTTACATATATTTTCCATAGAATACATCACTCAAACCTTGCTATAAAGCTTTCTAGACAAAATCTTCACAATCTACATTGAGCATTGAAGGGTGTTTATTCTTTTTATGAGACAGTCTTAGAAATTTGGATTAATGTATGGACAAAATTTTAGCAAATACATGGACAGTGATATGCATAGAGTTGACATGTAGTGGTATTTTACTTTGCTTTCTCAATACAGTTTGTCCTGGTAGAGGGAAAAATCTCAGAATAGAGCAGTTCTATATTGGATTCTGCCCAGATAGGTTCTCTTAGCAGACATTTTCAGTATAATAATCATTTTAAAATTTAATAAACTATATATTGCTGAGAATATCAAGCTGATGTTCATAAAGATCTTTATACAGAGTTGATGTTCAAGTAGATTTACGTATTTGTTTTTTGCTTGCCCTTAGCCTTTAGAGTATGTTTATAAATATTAGTATGCCTAATTGTGTGTTTATATTTATGTCTTTAAAAAGAACATTAGCTATACTGCAAAAGCATTTTTCTACTTCTATTAATGCCAGTAGATTCCAACAAATAATTTGAATAACAATACATATTGTGTCATAAAATATATTTTAAGGATTGCATACCATGATTATCCTAGAAATTACTTTTGTTCCTTAAATATATATAATAATTTTTAACTTGTAGCTTAGATTTTTAAATTCTGACATTATGTATTGAGACCACTGAACTAAATTCTTTTCTCCTAAATTATCTATAGGTCACCCTTGTATCACTCCCTAACCAGGAGCCATAACATTGGTAGGTTACCATTTAGGGCTGCACCATCCAATATGGTAGCCAGTAGCCACATGTGGTTATTTAAACCTAAGTTAATTAAAATTAAAATTTTTGTTTCCCAGTCACACTAACCACATTTCAGATGCTCAGTAGTTGCATGTGGCTAGTGGCTACCATTTTGGACAGCACAGATAAAATATTCATCACTGCAGGCAATTCTATGGGACAGTGCTAATTTAAAATAGCATTAGCCCAGTAATTCATTGATTTATTATATTCTTAAGTGAATTTGCTATTTTCTGGACTCTGAGGGAATATGATATTAGAGTTATGATGGCAATAAGGCATCAGGGCAGATCTGGTACAGTGCCTCCCTGGGTTATCCTGAAAGTACTAGGTGCCTGAGATGTGGAATTCCAGAAAAAAGTGTGAAAGATTATAATGTGGACAATTCTTCCCTTAACTGCCTTTCAAAGTAATCACCTTCTTGGTAATTTATTATTCTTTTCAGATTCACCTGGCATTCCACCTAGTGCTAATGCACATCAGCTTTTTCGGGGGTTTAGTTTTGTTGCTATTACCTCAGATGACGAAAGCCAAGCTATGCAGACAGTTGGTGTGCATTCAATTGTTCAGGTGAGTGAATGTCTAAGTAATTTTAAGTTTGAAATGTAAGATATAGTTCATTGTATGAATAATTAGCTTAGATTTTATTCCCTGATTGCTTTAGAAGAGGGGTTAGCAGACTTTTTCTGTAAAGGGCCAGATGATAAATACTTGAGGCTTTGTAGGCTATATGATCTCTGTTGCAACTACTCAGCTCTGCCATTGCAGCACAAAAGCAGCCATTGACAATACAAAAATAAATGTTCATCTCTGTGTTCCAATAAAACTTTATTTAGAAAAACTAATAGTGAACCAGATTTGGCCCACAGGCCATAGTTTGCCAACCTCTGTCATAAAAACATTTAAGAAATAAAAATGAACTTAAATCTTAAGTCTGCTAAGTTTTGTGTCCTTGTTCTTTTGGAGCCCCCATTGTCATTATGCAGAAATGGTTATGGGTACTGTCTTAAGGTGCCTCCTATCTCATTATCCCATATGATTATCAGAGCTGGAGAAAAATGTAAAAACCTCAGAAGCAGGTTTCTAGATATGTAGGTGTATTTGTAACAGGAGACTGAACTATTAAATGTTATTAGAGGACACAAGTACAAAACATTAGATTTATTTCTTCTCATTCTAGTATCATGGAAAGATAAATTTAATTCATCTTCCTAGTCATAGAGGGAATTGTTTTGAGGGTATAATTAGTGCTTGAATTTGCTTGATAATTAAGTTGCTTTTGCTCTTAAGTTTATTTTATGAGTCAGTCATGCTGCTTTCTCCACTTTCTAGAAAACCAATTTAAACAGTGGTTTTTGAACAAAGTTCAGGTTCAAATAGTCTGTCTCTTTTACTGTGACAACCATGTGGTGTATGGCAAGTTTTAACCCCTTCCCCGGCAGAAACGTGTATACTCGTTTTCACAAAATGTTCTTTTTCAGTCGTCGACGAGTATACTAAGAAAATATGGTAAAAAAATATGGTTTATAAGAAGACGAGTTACAAACTGTTTTCATAACCAGCATCAAAAATACTATATAGAAACAAAATAAAAAAATTAGTCTGAAAAAGAAACGTTTTTAACAAAAAAATTGTTGGGGAAGGGGTTAAACTTCTGTACCTAACATAGAAATTGCAAAATATTCTATAGAATTCAACTTTTAACTTATATGAAGCTCATAGGCATGGGGGTGGGAGGATCTATCACTATAGCTCAGGGCAGTAGAACTTCCCTCAGTGTGTTTATGGAACCAGTACTTTACTGTTCATCATCCTCCATGTTATTAGTCCTTAACCTATGAATGGCTTCTCTAGCAGAAGTTGTATTGAAGCTATGACTTGAGGGTGGAGAAAGGAAGGCATGGCTACAGATAGTCCAAAATGATGATAATAGATATCACCTTCAAATAATGTTATTTAATCCTCACCATTACCCTCTGAGAAAACACAAGTTCAAGATTACACAACCTACAAGTGGTACATCTGAGACAAAAATCCAGATGTTCAATCCAGGTGTCAAACTTCTCCCTAATTGCAAAGGTACTTGGGCTCAGTCACAGGCGAGGCTGTCAGTCCATCAAGTAGTTCTGCATTTTCTGTTGTACATATTTAATTTTTTGAATTTAACTTAAGGTTTTTTAAAGGGCATATTTCATGCTGTACATTTTATTGTAGACACTTCTAAAATACACAGTTGTGGAAGAATAAAGGATGTAAAGATTGGTTTTTATTTTTACTGATATTCATTTGTAGCTAACATCAGTAATTCATGTTGAGTAATATATTCCCCTATTATGAAATGTACCAAAGTCAGTACAGAACTCTTTATCAATTTATAATTGTATTTGTAGCAGTTGCACAGGAACAGTATTCAGTTTACTGATGGATATGAAGTGAAAGAAGATATTGGAGTTGGCTCCTACTCTGTTTGTAAGAGATGTATACATAAAGCCACAAACATGGAGTTTGCAGTAAAGGTAAGTGTTTTTAGATTTAAAATGCAACTTTAACAGTTTTTATTCATGCATGTCAGTACCAGTTAAATATTACACTCTTTTTGGTAAATGTGCCTTTTTTTATAAAAAGGTAAAGTTAATTTAATATCTGGCTAGTGATTATCAGGGAACCATTCATTACAGTGGATTCCCCTGTGAGCTAAAAAGGTAAGGTAGCATACATCCAGTTTGCTTAGGGCAATACCAGTTTACACTGACCTGATTTTTTGTAGCATCCCTTCTGCTTTCAGAAGCTTCCATTTTATAGTCAAGGTGTCAGGGAATTCCTCAAGATTGTATACCAAATGTTGTATATTTACATTTTTCTAGCAACAGTGTTCATACCATTCTTCACATTTAAAAGGATCTGTGAACCAATAAAAGAATAAGAACCACTAACATTAAGTTTATTATCATTAGCTGTTTTAATTTTATCAGGTGTTCTAAGGCATCAAGATTTTTCTAAGCCAAAACCAAGACACATGGCTCTATGATAAAGTTTGAGTTGCAAACCTTTAGTTGAAAGTGAACAAATATCAAGTCTCTGCCTTTTCACTTACTGGAATGGTAGCCTCTGCTCTCCCATTGCAAGCAATTCAAGTAATGTCTAAAGCTTTCAACTTACCTGCAAGCTTAGAAATAGTCTATAAGTATGGGCAGCTACTGTTCAGTTAGTGGGAAAGTGGCATTAATTGGGATTACTTCCATCCACCCATCTATTTATCTAAATATATAGTATGATTTCATATCTACATTAATAAAAGACAAAGATGCTAATTGACCATACCTTTGCTACACCCACCAGCCAATCAGAAGAGTATGCAAATTAACCCAACAAAGATGGCCGTTAAATTTGCATACTGCAGGTGGGGCAGGCAGTGCCAGACGCCCCCGTGGGATCCAGGACACAGATCAGGGACCGGCGAGGCGGGGCGGGCAGCACCAGAAGCCACCCGTGGGATGCGGGCTGCAGATTAGGGACCAGGGAGGCGGGGTGGGCAGTGCCAGACGCCACCCGGGGAGGCAGAGCCGGCAATCACCCTTTCCAGAAGCCTGAGGCCTAGGCAAGGGCGGAACCTGGGATTGCACAGGGCTGGGGGTGCCCTGCCCAAGCCTAACACCCCGCCCAGAGGCCTAAGGCCTTGGCAGGAGCTGAGTGGACCATCAGAGCAGGCTGGGGGTCCCCTGCCCAGGCCTAACGTCCCTCTGGCCTGGGCAAGGGCGGAGCCAGTGATCGGAGCAGGCTGGGGGTCCCCTGCCCAGGCCTAACGCCCGGCCAGAGGCCTGAGTTCTGGGCAGGGGCCGAATCTGAGCAGGCTGGGAGTCCCCAGCCAGAGGCCACCTGGCTGGAGGTCCGCAGAGCAGGCCATCGGAGCGGGCTGGGAGTCCCCTGCCCAGGCCTCAGGCTTCTGGTGGGCATTAAGCCTGGGCAGGGGACTCCCAGCCCGCTCCGATGGCCTGCTCTGCGGACCTCCAGCCAGGTGCGATCACAGGCTCCACCCCTGCCCAGGCCTCAGGCTTCTGGTGGGCATTAAGCCTGGGCAGGGGACTCCCAGCCCGCTCCGATGGCCTGCTCTGCGGACCTCCAGCCAGGTGCGATCACAGGCTCCACCCCTGCCCAGGCCTCAGGCCTCTGGCTGGGGCATTAGGCCTGGGCAGGGGTGGAGCCTGTGATCGCACCTGGCTGGAGGTCCGCAGAGCAGGCCATCGGAGCGGGCTGGGAGTCCCCTGCCCAGGCCTGGACAGGCGATTGGAGCAGACTGGGGGTCCACTGCCCAGGCCTAATGCCCCAGCCAGAGGCCTGAGGCCTGGGCAGGGGCGGAGCCAGCAATCGCATGGGGCTGGGGGTCCTCTGCCCAGGCCTAACATCCGGCCTAAGGTCTTAGGCCTGGGCAGGGGCCGAGGCGAGGATCAGTGTGAACTACAGAGGAAACACCTTTTCTGACCACTCATTGGCTAAGCTCCCTGTATGCCACTGGTAATATTCTTAGTAACTTCGGTAATATGAATCCAAGAAGGTGCTGTAG
>NW_006291567.1:335535-340642 GCF_000327345.1 Myotis davidii
CTGCTCCCCAAGGGGAGCAGGAAGCGGGCCTAAGCCCTCACTAGGACATCCCCTGAGGGCTCCCAGTATGTGAGAGGGGGCAGGCTGGGCTGAAGGACACTCCCCCCCCCCAGTGCACGAATTTCGTGCACCGGGCCCCTAGTGTAAAAATAAAAATGAATGTGTTTTATACATGCACTAGAGGCCCAGTGCATTAAATTCGTGCAAGGGGCTCAGCCCCCACTGCTGTGGGGGCCACCTCGGCCTCGGTCCCCGGCTGCCGGGGCCTCTATTGCCTCTGCCTCGGTCCCTGCCCAACCACCATGGCTTCATCCAGAAGGTCATCAGGAAGGATATCCAGTCTAATTAGCATATTATGCTTTTATTATTATAGATTATTATGGACTACAGTCCTGGTGCACGAATTCATGCATGGGTGGAGTCCCTCTGGGTGGCCTGCAGGGATCGGCCTAAAACCCACAGTCCAGCACTGCTTGCAGCTCCTATCTGCCGCTCCTGCTCATCCTGGCCCCACTGTGCCTGCATGGGCTCGCGCCCAATCAGTCCCAATTGGGAGAAGCTCGCATTGCCACAGCAGCGCTCACCAACCATGAGCCCTGTGTCTGGCACTCTCCCAAGGGAAGTGATCTGTGGGATTGGGCTGAAACCGGCTCTCCAACATCCCCTGAGGGGTCCCAAATTGCAAGAGGGGACAGGACAGGCTGAGGGACCCCTTCCTCCTGGTGGTCAGTGAACTTCATAGCAATAGGTCAGTGAATTTCATAGCAACTGTCTTCCCCCTGGTGGTCAGTGCACATCATAGCGAGTGGTTTAGCACCCTTAGCATATCATGAGCATATTACACTTTGATTGGTTGTTCGGTTGTTCTGCTGTTCAGTCTGTTTACATATTACCCTTTTATTATATAGGATAGCAAATATCTGAGAAGGCATATACACACAAAAATTATTATTACTATTCTAAACTTGTATCTAATTGCTGTAAAAAGACACCATTGTCCATAAGGCTTTTTGTCAGCTATAAAGATAAACCAGAAATACATTTTAATTTGCTCATATACTAATTGCTTATAATGAAATTTGGGGCACATAGAAATTTTCAAATTACTTACATGAAAGGAGAGACAGTGAATAATGTACTTTGTAGATAGTTTAAGGATGTACCTTGCCTCCATAAACACATCAGAAAAAAGCAAAAATGTCCTGAGGCCCCCTTTGAATTACAGAAACTTAGAGTCATCAAACCAATCCCAGCACAACTTGATTCTACTGAAATTACTACAAATCTAAGATCCACAAGCATAAGTATGGATTTAATGTGAGCTGGGCTCAGATTAGCAGATCAGAATGTTGCCAAAAATAACACTTCCAGTGTGTTCTGGTTCTCAGAAGACTAACCCCAGATCATATCCCTTGAATTGGCACGTCTATTCCATATACCGTTCCTCTTAATCATCCATTTGCCTAATTCCACACTATTATTTACAGTTGATTGCAGTGGACACCTATATGTCTGTCTTCCCTGTTTTCCAACTACAGAACTGTTTTACAACTAAATCCATTTCAAATAGCAGATTTAGCTCATGTTGAGAGTTGCAAGCTAGGTTGCTAGAGCATTTGGGTATTTATTGCATACGTTAATTACCATGCTGTTTTAAAATTGAAAATAAGTTGGGTGTGAAGAGAGCAGAGTGCCTGAAGAGTGGCTCCTCTGTGTATAACACATCCAAAAGCAACTTGGGCTTACTCTTTACAGGTGGCAGGGTACTATGGCCTTCCTGTAACATTACGCCCCATACATGAAAAAAAAAAGAAAGAAAATAGGGTCACAAAATTTATTTCCGACTGCCTTTTGGATGATATGAAAGCAAACCTTATTTAAATGCAATATTACTTTGCATTAACACATTAAGAGAAGTATTTTAAGAAGCAGCCGACATAAAAGGGCTGGAAAGCTACATTAGTATTTTAAAGGGCTTTATTATAATAATTAAACTTAATTCTAGCCAAGTAAAACTCTAGGTGTGGTTTTCTGCTTAGCTTTCTGCCTAGCTTCAAAAATAATCTTGCTCTACTGAGCTGTTAATTAATTTTTTTATAAGTAGCTTACAACTAATGGGATATTCCATTGAAGCATTTTATTAAGGGAAGTAAAGTTAATTCAATACACAGATGCTAGTAGTGCTAGTAGGAGATATATATATCTCCATGTGTCCCCCAGAAATGTATACACACTTTGAATAATTATAAAAGCAGTGTTTGTACTTCAACTTCATTTTTAAACTTCCAGTAGCATTTTAGGATGAATTTCCTTTGTTCAAAACTTAGTCTGGCTGAAAAGAAAGAAACATCAATCGAGCTATCAGCTGTTAAAGTGTGTATACATGTTTGGGGGGCACCATGTATATATTGCTCTTAAGTATCTGTGTTGACAGGACTTAGAAGTTGACTGAGTTCCCTAAAGTTTAAGGTGTTTAAGGATGAAAGAAAGATGTTAACTGTGTTTTTGGTACCTTTTCTTAAAGATTTTGCATTTTAATAAGTCTTAAACTTACTGCACACTTAAACTGGAGAGACCTGGTAGAAATGTGATTCTTGGCATGGAATTTACTTTACAGCTTTGTCATCTACATCAAGACTGGGTTTTGAATTTTGATTAGACAGTCTGGCCAGGTACTTGAGTAAAACTGGTTAATAAATGGCTTATATATATAGTGTTTACATAAGATGCTACCCATTGTAGCTATAAATACTTTAAGGTTTATAACTGTAGAGTTCATGAGATTTTGTAATTATTATTTGCCTTTTAGATTATTGATAAAAGCAAGAGAGACCCAACAGAGGAAATTGAAATTCTTCTTCGTTATGGACAGCATCCAAACATTATTACTCTAAAGGATGTAAGTAGATTCTTTAATGTAGAAATTTGAATCAGTTGTCTAACTTGCATCTGGATTATTTACAGATATCATGTGGTAGACAAATAACTGAATATAGTAAGCAAAAAAATAGATTGGAGGACAACATATATAGCATAATTTTAGTTAAGAAAAATACGTTTATATAGTTAATGTTTCTACTTTTGCTGTAAAAAGAAAAGTTTTATTGACATTATTGCTTTTAATATCTGCATTTACTGGAACATTTGAGTATTCATTAATGTTCAAGATTGACTAGAATCACATACTCCATGGATTCCCCAAACTGTCTTTCACAGTACTGCCAGAAAGAGCTGCACTCATATCTAACCATTTTGCTTTCCTGCCTACAGTTAATACCCTTCATCACCTCTGGTCCCTGCCTTCCTCCATCCATAGTAGTTTGCACACTTCATCACACACCCTATGCACCAGCCATGCTGCAGCATATGCAAATTTTTGAACATGCCTCATTTTCTTGTGCTGCCCTGTCTTTGAATTTATGGTTCCCTCAGTTGAAAACACCATTTTCCTTCTTTACCTGCCTAACAACTGCATATCTAAGACTTTGCTAAAGCATTACTTCCCCCAGGAAGCCTGCCCTGCCCATTACCATCCCCAGGACAAATGAAGCATCCCTTCCCCTGCTACCAATGACTTTTTTTTTTATTGATTTCAGAGAGGAAGGGAGAGGGAGAGAAAGATAGAAACATCAATGATGAAAGAGAATCATTTTTCAGCTGCCTCCTGCATGCCCCCCACTAGTACTGGGGATCAAGCCTGCAACCTGGGCATGTGCCCCTGACCAGAATCAAACCCGGGACCCCTCAGTCTACAGGCCAACGCTCTATCCACTGAGCCAAACCTGCTAGGGCCCTGCTACCTATGACTTTTATCATAACAGAGCTCTTGGCAAAGGGTGTGAATTCTCCAGGCAGCATTAAGTCCTCTCTTGCTGATGGTAGTCATAATAGGCTCAAAGGCCATATCTGATTGTTGTAGACCAGATGTCACGTGGCCAGCTGAGCCAGACGACTTCTGAGGAACCTTTCACCTTTCACCTGTGAGATTTTGTGAATTCCAAACTTTACCCTCCCTTCTCCTTCCAAACCAAAACTCTAGTTTCCTCAGAATAATTTTTTACTGCTCATTTGTAGAAGGGGAATGTTAACTTAGTTCCATTAAAATGTGAAGCTGTTTTCCCTGGCTGGTGTTTTTCAGTGGTTAGAGTGGCAGCCTGCACACCAAAGGGCCACAGGTTTGATTCCTGATCAAGGGCACATCCCTGGGTTGCAGCTTTGCTCCCTGTCCTCTGGTCAGGGCACATGCTGGAGATAACCAGTCATTGTATCTCTCTCATATCAATGTCTGTCTCTCTCTCTCTCTCTCTCTCTCTCTCTCTCTCTCTCTCTCATTCTGTCCTATCCTCCCTCCCTTCCATTCTCTTTGAAAAGCAATGGAAAAAATATCTTCTGGTAAAGATTAACAAAACAAAATTGCCTGGCTGGTGTGGCTCAGTGATTGAGTGTTGACCCATGAACCAGGAGGTCAAGGTTCAATTTCCAATCAGGGCACATGCCTGGGTTGCGGGCTCAATCTCCATTGGGGGGCATGTAGGAGGCAGCCAACCAATGATTCTCATCTTTGATGTTTCTATCTCTCCTCTCCCTTCCTCTCTCTGAAATCAATAAAAAAATGTATAAATGGACTAGAGGCCTGGTGCACAAAATTCATGCACAGGAGGTGGGGGATCCCCAATCCCAGGGATTGGGCCTAAACTGGCAGTCAGACATCCCCTGAGGAGTCCCGGGTTGGAAAGGGTACAGGCTGGGCTGAGGGACATCCCCCGCCCCCGTGCATGAATTTCATGCACCGGGCCTCTAGTAGAGATATATTTAGAAATGAGACAGCTGCTATTTTTCTCTGAAATACAGCCTGCTGTTTGGTTGTTACTGTCTTGGCATCCCGGACAATTTGTATATTCCTCTATTATTAATATAGACTAGTGGCCCGGTACATGAAATTCGTGCACGGAGGGTATCCCTCAGCCATTCCTGCACCCTCTCCAATCTGGGACCCCTTGGGGGATATCCCACTGCTGGTTTAGGGCCAATCTTAACCACTCGCCTGCCTGCCTGATCACCCCTAACCACTCTGTCTGCCAGCCTGCTCGCCCCCAATTGCCCCCCC
>NW_006291567.1:340848-341630 GCF_000327345.1 Myotis davidii
GACTCCCCTGCAGGCCTAGTCACCCCGAACTGCCCTCCCCAGCAGGCCCAATCACCCTGAACTGCCCTCCCCTGCTGGTCTGCTTGCCCCCAACTGCCCTCCCCTCCTGGCCTGATTGCCCCTAACCACCTCTGCCTTGGCCCTGCCACTATGGCTTTGTCTGGGCAGCGACCACAGAGCCCGGCTTGGCTTCCTGAGTTGCTGGGGTGACCCAGGAAGCCAAGCCAAGCCTCCCGCCCACTCTCTAGCCGGCTTGGCTTTCCTGCCCACTCTGGCTGGCTCCGTGGGTCCAGCCAGTGCCGCCATCTTTGTCGTGTCAATTTGCGTATTTCTTCCTTATTGGCTGTGGGAGCCGCCATCTTTATCGTGAATTGATGGTTAATTTTCGTATTACTCTTTTATTAGATAGGATAGATAGATAGATAGATAGATAAACAAGTGAAGCTGTTTAACCTAAGTGACTTTTTAATTACTGTAACCTCCAAGAATCCAACCAAGTAAATTAAAAAGGAAGTATAAAAGATGCTTTCTCTCATCTTTGCTTTGGAAACTCCCTAAGCTGTCATCATTTTTTTTTAAATCCTCACCCCCAAGGATATGTTTTTTTATTGATTTGTTTTTTAGAGAGAGAGAAAGGGGGTGCGCAAAGAAACATCAATTTTTTTTAATTAAATCTTTATTGTTCAGATTAGTACATTTGTTCCTCTTTTTTTCCCCCATAGCTCCCCTCCTCCCAGTTCCCGCCCCACCCTCCCCCCTCACTCCCCACCCACCGTCCTCAT